>NW_001859589.1:0-998 GCF_000209125.1 Entamoeba dispar SAW760
TCTTGTAGTCTTTCTTTAATCATTTTATTATGGTCTTCATCACTTTCTTTAATGTCTCTTTCTAATGCTATTTTCTCTACATTTAATTGTGTTTCTCTTCTTTCTAATTTATCTATTTCTTCTGGTTGTGAATTCTTTTGTGTAAATAATGTAGCACATGCTTCATCAACTAAATCAATTGCTTTATCTGGAAGAAATCTTCCATTGATATATCTTTTACTTAATGTTGCTGCTGAAACTAATGCTGAATCGGTAATTGTTAATCCATAATGATTTTCATATTTCTCTCGTATTCCTCGAAGAATATATAATGTATCTTCTTCACTTGGTTCTTTTACATAAACTTGTTGGAATCGTCTTTCAAATGCTGGATCTTTTTCTACATATTTTCTATATTCTTCTAATGTTGTTGCTCCAATACATCGTAATTCTCCTCTTGATAACATTGGTTTTAAAATATTAGCTGCATCCATTGCTCCTTCTCCTGTTGCTCCTGCTCCTAATACTGTATGAATTTCATCTATAAATAATATAATAGGTATTTTACTTTCTTTAACTTCTTTTATTACTGCTTTTAATCTTTCTTCAAATTGTCCTCTATATTGTGCTCCTGCTATTAATGCTCCCATATCTAATCCAATAACTCGACATTGTAAATTACTTGGAACATCTCCTTTGACGATTCGTTGTGCAAGTCCTTCAACTACTGCTGTTTTACCTACTCCTGGTTCTCCTATTAATACTGGATTATTTTTTGTTCTTCTTGATAAAATACGAATAACTCGTTTAATTTCTTCATCTCTTCCAATAATTGGATCCATCTTTCCACTTTCTGCTTGTGCTGTTAAATCATTTCCATATTTCTTTAATGCTTCATATTGACTTTCTGCTTCTTTTGTTTCTACACTTTGTCCTTTTCTCATTTCTGTTATTTTTTTGTTAAATTCTTTCACATTAATTCCACTATTTCCTACTATTGTACTAATTTCTTTCTCTTC
>NW_001859588.1:0-967 GCF_000209125.1 Entamoeba dispar SAW760
AAATTTATAAGGTAAAAGTTGTTCAGAATTGAATTCTAAACAACTCTTTATTTAATGATGTTGTAATGATAAATTGAACGATTTTATTCATCTTTTTAACGTTTGAATTGAAATAGTTTAAATAATAAAATAATATAGTTTTTTAATAGAAAAGATTTTTTGAAAAATGTTGATTTAAAAATAAATAACTTATACTTCATAAAATCTTGATTTAAAAAATGTTATTTCTACAATGAATAACAAAAAATAATCTATAAATAGAACACTATTATTTTAATAATTATTAATATCTCAAATGTACTGCGTCAAGAATTAATAACAACTGCATTTTTTAAGTGCATGATGTAAGGTAATAGATACCTAGTACTTTTTATTAAAATCAAAAAAGTGCACCTTTTTTCAATAAAATTGTTGAACTTGTATCTCATCTACAACCTCACCATTTCTGATAAAACTTTATTTTTTGGAGGTTCCATATAAAGTTACTAGATACCTAGTACTTTTTATTAAAATCAGACGCATTTAACTTCTTTCGTCTAATTTAGACAGAAACATGTCAAAAATTATCTCAGATAGAAAGCGACCAGAATTAATAATTTTTATCTTTTTGTAGAGTGCATATTAATGTGATTAATAGTTAGTACTTTTTATTAAAATTGACGACATTTAACTTCTTTCATCTAATTTAGACAGAAACATGTCAAAAATTATCTCAGATAGAAAGCGACCAGAATTAATAATTTTTATCTTTTTGTAGAGTGCATATTAATGTGATTAATACTTAGTACTTTTTATTAAAATTGACGACATTTAACTTCTTTCATCTAGTTTAGATAAAAAAGTTAATATCTCAAATACATAACTATCATAATTAATAATAATTATAGTTATGAGTAATAAACTATAATGTGTTTGATATTTATTACTTTTTAAAGAAATATAGATATTTAATTATTTATTGATTTTT
>NW_001859587.1:0-705 GCF_000209125.1 Entamoeba dispar SAW760
AGTATGTTTATATTTAAATTCCTGAAGTGTATTTAACACTGAGAATTCTTCTTTGTTTATTCATAGTTTGACAAGATGTTGAGTGAAAATACTCACCCATTACACCTAATCATTATCTTTACCAATCAATACTATTAATACTTTGACCTTCCTAAGGGAATATTCAGGTGGAACCAGCTACTAGATAGTTCGATGAGTCTTTCGCCCCTATACTCAAATATGACAAGTAATTTGCACGTTAACACTGCGTGAATCTTCCACCAAAGTTTCCTTCGGCTTCAATCCGTTCAAGTATAGTTCACCATCTTTCGGGTCCTAACATATTTACTTCTTCTATTGAAAGATACTATTGCTAAATGTATTTCTACACTCTCATAGTTTTTCGTTTTCTCTTCATGTTATAGCTTTCCTGCTATTCTCATTCCCATCCATGTTAGACTCCTTGGTCCGTGTTTCAAGACGGGTAGATAATTTACTTCTTCAAGAGTTTCTATTCTCGGGATTAAATGTATTAATCTTACCTTAAATAGCTTTTATCATTCCATTATTATTGGATTTTTACTTTTAATTCACAATTAAATACTAAGATTTCTCTTAATATTCTCGTTTATTAATAATCACTATAAATGAAATAATTCTCTTGCTCTTAATAATTTCCTATATTACAAATTTCAATACAATCTTATTAAATATACTACTTATATA
>NW_001859586.1:0-841 GCF_000209125.1 Entamoeba dispar SAW760
AAACGCATCAGACTACGAATCTGGGGATTGCAGGTTCGATCCCTGCCAAGCTCGTCTTTTTATTGACTAGATTACTTTACTTTAATCCCTTTCAACTTCTATAACCTTTATATTCTATTATATATATATTTCTTTATTTATATATATATATATATTTCTTTATTTATTTATTTATATATATCTTTATTTATATATCTATGTATGTATTTATTTCTATATTCCTTTATTTCTATATTTCTATATTTCTATATTCCTTTATTCCTTTATTCCTTTATTTAAAAAAAAACTCTCTATATAAAAACAAAAAGGTAGATTACCTGACGTTCCCATCTGTGTGAACATAATGGTACTGATCAGGCTCTAAGCATCTTTACTTCCGTGTTCGGATGGGAACGGGTGTATCCTACTTGATATGAACCTACCGTTATCCTACTTACTTATGACTATGACTATCATATATTTTCTTATATTATTATATTATTATATGACTATGTACTTTTATTATTATTCCTAGTCTGTTTATTTTATATCTTATCTTTCTTATGTCTTTTATATATCATATCTATATCTATATCTATATCATATCTATATCATTTATATAACTTATATCATTTATATAACTTATATCATTTATATAACTTATAACATTTATATAACTTATAAAATTTATATAACTTATATATCCCTTTTTTTATCTTCCCAGTATTTTATGAATGTTATAGGGCTTGTGGCGCAATGGAAACGCATCAGACTACGAATCTGGGGATTGCAGGTTCGATCCCTGCCAAGCTCGTCTTTTTATTGACTAGATTACTTTACTTTAATCCCTTTCACTTCTATA
>NW_001859585.1:0-888 GCF_000209125.1 Entamoeba dispar SAW760
TGACTAGATTACTTTACTTTAATCCCTTTCAACTTCTATAACCTTTATATTGTATTATATATATATTTCTTTATTTATATATATATATATATTTCTTTATTTATTTATTTATATATATCTTTATTTATATATCTATGTATGTATTTATTTCTATATTCCTTTATTTCTATATTTCTATATTTCTATATTCCTTTATTCCTTTATTCCTTTATTTAAAAAAAAACTCTCTATATAAAAACAAAAAGGTAGATTACCTGACGTTCCCATCTGTGTGAACATAATGGTACTGATCAGGCTCTAAGCATCTTTACTTCCGTGTTCGGATGGGAACGGGTGTATCCTACTTGATATGAACCTACCGTTATCCTACTTACTTATGACTATGACTATCATATATTTTCTTATATTATTATATTATTATATGACTATGTACTTTTATTATTATTCCTAGTCTGTTTATTTTATATCTTATCTTTCTTATGTCTTTTATATATCATATCTATATCTATATCTATATCATATCTATATCATTTATATAACTTATAT
Organism: Entamoeba dispar SAW760; assembly: GCF_000209125.1. NCBI lineage: Eukaryota > Evosea > Mastigamoebida > Endamoebidae > Entamoeba > Entamoeba dispar. The sequence goes on from NW_001859585.1 coordinate 547, forward strand.
CATTTATATAACTTATATCATTTATATAACTTATAACATTTATATAACTTATAACATTTATATAACTTATATATCCCTTTTTTTATCTTCCCAGTATTTTATGAATGTTATAGGGCTTGTGGCGCAATGGAAACGCATCAGACTACGAATCTGGGGATTGCAGGTTCGATCCCTGCCAAGCTCGTCTTTTTATTGACTAGATTACTTTACTTTAATCCCTTTCAACTTCTATAACCTTTATATTCTATTATATATATATTTCTTTATTTATATATATATATATATTTCTTTATTTATTTATTTATATATATCTTTATTTATATATCTATGTATGTATTTATT
>NW_001859584.1:0-983 GCF_000209125.1 Entamoeba dispar SAW760
TTTTATTGAAAAAAGGTGCACTTTTTTGATTTTAATAAAAAGTACTAGGTATCCAATATCGTTCTGTGGATCCTCCAAAAAATAAAGTTTTATCAGAAATGGTGAGGTTGTAGCAGAGATATTAATTCAACAATTTTATTGAAAAAAGGTGCACTTTTTATGATTTTAATAAAAAGTACTAGGTATCCAATATCGTTCTGTGGATCCTCCAAAAAATAAATTTTTATCAGAAATGGTGAGGTTGTAGCAGAGATATTAATTCAACAATTTTATTGAAAAAAGGTGCACTTTTTTGATTTTAATAAAAAGTACTAGGTATCCAATATCGTTCTGTGGATCCTCCAAAAAATAAAGTTTTATCAGAAATGGTGAGGTTGTAGCAGAGATATTAATTCAACAAATTTGTTGAAAAAAGGTGCACTTTTTTGATTTTAATAAAAAGTACTAGGTATCCAATATCGTTCTGTGGATCCTCCAAAAAATAAAGTTTTATCAGAAATGGTGAGGTTGTAGCAGAGATATTAATTCAACAATTTTATTGAAAAAAGGTGCACTTTTTATGATTTTAATATAAAGTACTAGGTATCCAATATCGTTCTGTGGATCCTCCAAAAAATAAAGTTTTATCAGAAATGGTGAGGTTGTAGCAGAGATATTAATTCAACAAATTTGTTGAAAAAAGGTGCACTTTTTTGATTTTAATATAAAGTACTAGGTATCCAATATCGTTCTGTGGATCCTCCAAAAAATAAAGTTTTATCAGAAATGGTGAGGTTGTAGCAGAGATATTAATTCAACAATTTTATTGAAAAAAGGTGCACTTTTTTGATTTTAATAAAAAGTACTAGGTATCCAATATCGTTCTGTGGATCCTCCAAAAAATAAAGTTTTATCAGAAATGGTGAGGTTGTAGCAGAGATATTAATTCAACAAATTTGTTGAAAAAAGGTGCACTTTTTATGATTTTAATATAAAGTACTATA
>NW_001859583.1:0-400 GCF_000209125.1 Entamoeba dispar SAW760
CTTAACTGATACTCGACCGTTAAAATGAAGACCTTTTAACGAGTAAGGAAACGAAATGGCGTAAGGACAACAAAAGTAGTAAAGATTTAAAGTAATTTAGATTGAAACTGTCCTTAGTGCAGTTCTTGGTGGTAGTAGCAAATACTAAGAAGAGGAAAAAAACTTCTTAGAACTGAAGAGGAGAAAGGTTCCTAAACAACCTTACTTGGATTAGGGTGAATCGATCCTAAATTACAGATGGAAATCCTTAAGAAATATATAAGTGACATATAGTCAATATAAGGATTGAAAGGGAATAAGATTAATAGTTCTTAATCCAGAGAATTAATGATTAATTCTTAGAAATAAGATTAAATCGAATAAAATGGTAACATATCCTGAACTTTAAAATGGAGTGTGA
>NW_001859582.1:0-879 GCF_000209125.1 Entamoeba dispar SAW760
AGATAATATAAATAGAAAGAAATATATATAATATAAACATAATATGTAAACAGATTATATGATAAAGTAGTTATAGTAAGCTCTCATAGCTCAGTCGGTAGAGCATGGTGCTAATAACGCCAGGGTCGCAGGTTCGAAACCTGCTGAGAGCATTGTTTTTAAAGAAATACATACATATTATACATATTATACATATTATACATATTATACATATACATACATGAGAGTATTTGTATAAAAGGAATAAAGTAATAAAGTAATAAAGGAATAAAGTATAAAAAGAATATAGTAATATAGTAATAAAGGAATAAAGTATAAAAGGAATAAAGTATAAAAGGAATAAAGTATAAAAGGAATAAAGTATAAAAGGAATATAGTAATAAAGGAATATAATAATAAAGGATATAAGTATAAGTATAAGTATAAGTCATGAATATAAAATAGAATATAGAATATAAAGGATATAATATATAATATATAAAGTAGAATATATACATATAATATATATAATAAATATAATAATATATAATATATAATATATAAGGGAAGTACATAAAAAGAATATAGTATAGATTAAATATAGATGAAGGGGGCTTAGCTCAGTGGCAGAGCAGCTGACTCCAGATCAGCCGGTCAGTGGTTCAATCCCTCTAGCCCTCACTTTTTATACATATAGTATCCATAAAGTATAGATAAAGTAAGATATAGTATATCTAGTGTATAAGTAGAGGATACATATAGTAAGATAGTAAGATAGTATGATAGTATGATAGTATGATAGTATGATAGTATGATAGTAAGATATAGAAAGTATGGCATCTATAGTCATATATAGAACAATAAATAGTCATATAAACACTGGAAAGTGATATAAAGATA
>NW_001859581.1:0-899 GCF_000209125.1 Entamoeba dispar SAW760
ATGGTGAGGTTGTAGATGAGATACAAGTTCAACAATTTTATTGAAAAAAGGTGCACTTTTTTGATTTTAATAAAAAGTACTAGGTATCCAATATCGTTCTGTGGATCCTCCAAAAAATAAAGTTTTATCAGAAATGGTGAGGTTGTAGCAGAGATATTAATTCAACAATTTTATTGAAAAAAGGTGCACTTTTTATGATTTTAATATAAAGTACTAGGTATCCAATATCGTTCTGTGGATCCTCCAAAAAATAAAGTTTTATCAGAAATGGTGAGGTTGTAGCAGAGATATTAATTCAACAATTTTATTGAAAAAAGGTGCACTTTTTTGATTTTAATAAAAAGTACTAGGTATCCAATATCGTTCTGTGGATCCTCCAAAAAATAAAGTTTTATCAGAAATGGTGAGGTTGTAGCAGAGATATTAATTCAACAAATTTGTTGAAAAAAGGTGCACTTTTTTGATTTTAATAAAAAGTACTAGGTATCCAATATCGTTCTGTGGATCCTCCAAAAAATAAAGTTTTATCAGAAATGGTGAGGTTGTAGCAGAGATATTAATTCAACAAATTTGTTGAAAAAAGGTGCACTTTTTATGATTTTAATATAAAGTACTATATATCAATTATCTTCAAAAGCACTCTGCAAAAAGATAAAAATTATTAATTGTGATCGTCATGTATTTGAGATATTAATTTATTCTATTTTTATCTAAACCAAATGAAAGAAGTTAAATGTCGTCAATTTTAATAAAAAGTACTAAGTATTAATCACATTAATATGCACTCTACAAAAAGATAAAAATTATTAATTCTGGTCGCTTTCTATCTGAGATAATTTTTGACATGTTTCTGTCTAAATTAGACGAAAGAAGTTAAATGCGTCTGATTTAATAAAAAG
>NW_001859580.1:0-509 GCF_000209125.1 Entamoeba dispar SAW760
CACCTTGTTAAGAGATATGATAAAATTGACTCAGTGACAAAAAATATTGACTCTACTCATCTATACGTCCTTCAATACTTTATCTACAAAACAATTATTTTATTTGATATATCAGTATTATAATTATTATTTTATATTATATGAAAAACGATGTATATTTAAGATAAGTCATTTTTTGTGTCTCAAAAAAATCATGATAGAAGTATCATTTTTTATAAATTTTTATTAATAAATCACTTGTTTAAAATTAATATCTGAACAACTTTTACCTTATAAATTTTTATACTTTCGTTGACATTTTTTGAGATATGAATGATTATTTTTATTAAAGACTATTAAAAAATTATTTAATATCTTTATATCTCATTCTTTAAATTAAATTCTGTTTAACAATTATCTTAATCTGTATTAGTTATTATTCATGATTTATTTATTTTATTTTATCTTCATTATGTATTTCTTTTTAATATTAATCATTATTTTTTTATATTAATATCTCAAAAAATGTC
>NW_001859579.1:0-929 GCF_000209125.1 Entamoeba dispar SAW760
CTTCGCCTGTCCGTGAAGACCGGGGTTCGAATCCCCGTTGAAGAGTTCACTTTTTATACTATAATATTTCTTTTTATAAGTATATATATGACTATTTATTATACTATTTTTTGTTACAATAAAATATATATTATTCCTTTCTTATATATATTTATTTTTATTTATTATATTTCTTTTTTACTATATTATTTATATTCTTTATAAAAAGAGTACGACAGTGGCAGGATTTGAACCTACGCATCCAGAGGATAATTGATTTCAAGTCAATCGCCTTAGACCACTCGGCCACACTGTCAATCTGAGTACTATTATTATATGAACCTATATATATATATTTATTTATGTATGTATGTATTTTCTGTTTTTATTATATAACTATCATTATATCAACCTTTATACATCTAACTATATATATATAACTATAACTATTCTTTCTTATATTTTATCCTTTCTTTTATATATATATACCTCTACCATATTTTACTTATATACTTATTATCCTTACACTTTTTATACACCTATTATATATATATATATATTATTTATTATATATATTATATCCTTTATATTATATATCATATATCATATCCTTTATACTTTATATACCTTTAATATCTTACTTTATTACTTTATTACTTTATTCCTTTATTCCTTTATTACTTTATTCCTATATTACTTTATTCCTTTATTCCTTTATTACTTTATTCCTATATTCCTTTATTACTTTATTCCTTTATTCCTTTATTACTTAATTATCTTACTTTACAGTACTCCCCCCATTTTTATACTAATTTATTAGAAGTCTTCAATAGTATAGCTGGTTAGTATCTTCGCCTGTCACGTGAAAGACCGGGGTTCGAATCCCCGTTGAAGAGTTCACTTTTTATACTATAATATTTCTTTTTATAAGTATATATATGACTATTTAT
>NW_001859578.1:0-886 GCF_000209125.1 Entamoeba dispar SAW760
ACGATATTGGATACCTAGTACTTTTTATTAAAATCAAAAAAGTGCACCTTTTTTCATCAAATTTGTTGAATTAATATCTCTGCTACAACCTCACCATTTCTGATAAAACTTTATTTTTTGGAGGATCCACAGAACGATATTGGATACCTAGTACTTTTTATTAAAATCAAAAAAGTGCACCTTTTTTCAATAAAATTGTTGAATTAATATCTCTGCTACAACCTCACCATTTCTGATAAAACTTTATTTTTTGGAGGATCCACAGAACGATATTGGATACCTAGTACTTTTTATTAAAATCATAAAAAGTGCACCTTTTTTCAATAAAATTGTTGAATTAATATCTCTGCTACAACCTCACCATTTCTGATAAAACTTTATTTTTTGGAGGATCCACAGAACGATATTGGATACCTAGTACTTTTTATTAAAATCAAAAAAGTGCACCTTTTTTCAATAAAATTGTTGAACTTGTATCTCATCTACAACCTCACCATTTCTGATAAAACTTTATTTTTTGGAGGTTCCATATAAAGTTACTAGATACCTAGTACTTTTTATTAAAATCAGACGCATTTAACTTCTTTCGTCTAATTTAGACAGAAACATGTCAAAAATTATCTCAGATAGAAAGCGACCAGAATTAATAATTTTTATCTTTTTGTAGAGTGCATATTAATGTGATTAATACTTAGTACTTTTTATTAAAATTGACGACATTTAACTTCTTTCATTTGGTTTAGATAAAAATAGAATAAATTAATATCTCAAATACATGACGATCACAATTAATAATTTTTATCTTTTTGCAGAGTGCTTTTGAAGATAATTGATATATAGTACTTTATATTAAAATCATAAAAAGTGCACCTTTTTTCAACAAATT
>NW_001859577.1:0-1025 GCF_000209125.1 Entamoeba dispar SAW760
GCCAATGCCTCGTCATCTAATTAGTGACGCGCATGAATGGATCACCGTGATTCCCACTGTCCCTATCTGCAATCTAGTGAAACCACAGTCAAGGGAACGGGCTTGATTGGAACGGCGGGGAAAGAAGACCCTGTTGAGCTTGACTCTAATTTATCATGTGAAATCGATTTTTTGGTATAGGCTAGGTGGGAGACTTTGTCAAACGTGTAATACCACCACTAGAAATACTATTTCACTCATTTCGTTAAATGTTAAAATGGATTTTCCATTAATTTAAAAACATTAAAACTTCGGTTGAAACAGGCGATTGAAAAAGATAGACGGGGAGTTTGGCTGGGGCGGCACATCTGTTACAAGATAACGCAGGTGTCCAAAGATGAACTCAATGAGGACAGAAACCTCATGTAGAATATAAGGGTATAAGTTCATTTGATTATTGATTCCAGTACAATCAATAACTCTGAAATGATGGCCTAACGATCCCTAAGATTTTTAACTAGAAAAAATTTAAAACATATTAGATTTATCTGATGTGTGAGACCGTAAGGTGATTTCTAGTTAATCCTTTAATAATAAGGCTTGGGGTGTCAGAAAAGTTACCACAGGGATAACTGGCTTGTGGCAGCCAAGCGCTCATAGCGACGTTGCTTTTTGATCCTTCGATGTCGGCTCTTCCTATCCATTTCAAGCAGAATTGAAAAAAGGTATGATTGTTCACCATTTAATAGGGAACGTGAGCTGGGTTTAGACCGTCGTGAGACAGGTTAGTTTTACCCTACCGTTTCGGTAGATCTTCAAAGTATTTAGATAGTAGCACAACTCAGTACGAGAGGAACCGTTGTGTCACGCCACTGGATTATTCAATTATTTGATCAAATAGTGTTGAGAATCTAACACGTGTTGAAATAATGGCTGAAAGCCTCTCAAGCCAGAATTTCGTCTAGATGAATACTTTGTCTTTTTCTTGTTACTTTAGTACAATTGAAATTATATACGTTGTATTTATTATCTCGTGTATACTCTAT
>NW_001859576.1:0-890 GCF_000209125.1 Entamoeba dispar SAW760
AATATAATACCACCAGAAATTAAATCATTTATGGATAAATGTTTTCATAATTATAAAGATTTAATAACAATCAATATTCAAACCAGAGTTACTAAAATAGGAAATGATTGTTTTTGGTAAATGGTATTCATTAAAATCAATTAATACTTCATTGTCAATTCTTAAATTTGGTAATGGATGTTTTTATATATGTGATGTGAAGTGATATTAAAGAAGAATGCTAAAATACAAAAAATTATTTCATTTATGGTAATTGATAAAATAAAAATACAATGTAAGTACAATGTAATGTAGAATGAAATAGAAACAAATAAGTAATAAATAATTAATACATTTATTTTCTTTCTTAATTACATTATTTCTTATTCTTAATCTATTCATTTCTGTTTATTATTTCATGTTCTTTTTTCTTAGTATTTCATATTTTAATAATGAAATCTGAATTATTTCTTTTAATAATAATCATTAGTTTCTATCTTCTTATGATTATTTATTATCATTTAAATATATAATGGTAAATGAAACAGTATAGATAATAAGATATCATATTTATTAGATTTAATCAAATTATATTTTTATACTTATTCTTTGTTATCAACAATGATTGATCAGATTGATATAGTCATATATTGAAGATGAAAAAGTAAAAAATGCAAGAGATATTGAAATAGTGTACAATTAAATGACTAAAAAACAAAATAGAAAATCCTTATTATCACTCTTTTTATTTTATTAAATTAACACTATTTCATTTTATAATTATTATCGTTGTATTGTAATGTTAAAATGATATTGAATTTATTTATTATGAAAATAAAACAATAGAATAAAAGAATCTAATTAAATTAGTTTGGTTCATACTTTTTTATTTTTAAGTTAATAATATATTA
>NW_001859575.1:0-880 GCF_000209125.1 Entamoeba dispar SAW760
TTTTTTTCTTCTTCATTCTTTCTTAATTCTTTCTTCATTTTTCAATTTCTAAATTCACTATCATTTTTGCTACGCTTGAAATCTTTGCATTAGAATCGGTCCAGAAACACAATATTTTGAAATCGTGTAAAATGCTCTTACTTTTTATCAATTCACTTCTTTATTATTAACATCATTTGTTTATTTCTTAATTTCATTTTGTTTCATTTTTATTTCCATTTTCATCTACTTTAATCTCTAAATTTATTTTTATCTCACTTGCATTTCCTCATTCTCAATTTCCTCATTCTTAGATTCCTCATTCTCAAGTTCTTCTTTCTTTAAATCCTTCATTTTTCTTTTAACTCCCATCTTTCGTTTTTGTTTTCGTTTTTCTTTTCCCTGTTCTTTTTCCTTCCATCTTTCGTTGTCCTTATGTTAATCAATACAATTCAACATGTTTCTTTTATTTTCTTTAAAAACTGTTCAACTGTACTGACAGGCTTACTGCCATCATTCAATGTATTTTGAATGATACGTATTTTATCAGGTTTCATTTAACTATCAATATTTTTCTTTCATTTATACAACTTTTGTTAGTTATTTATTAGAAAAAACTATTGTTTTACTTCATAAATTTATTAATAACTTCAAAGTTTTTCTAAAATTAGATAACGACTCAGATTATCCATACAAACAATATAGAATTATTCTAAAAATAGAAAACGATTCAGATTATCCATACAAATAATTTATAAAATTTCTAAAAATAGAAAACGATTCAGATTATCCATACAAACATGTCGCCGAAAATGCCGAATATTTGTTGGTAACCACGTCATCCTTTTCGGCAAATCGAGCTTTTACCATCTTAAAATTTTGGTCTAGTGTTAATCCGATG
>NW_001859574.1:0-958 GCF_000209125.1 Entamoeba dispar SAW760
ACTAGGGGACGCACTGCCATCTATGCTAAGAGGCCTTCCAAGGATATAAAAGTAGTATAAGGGATATAAAAGTAGTATAAGGGATATAAAAGTAGTATAAGGGATATAAAAGTAGTATAAGGGATATAAAAGTAGTATAAGGGATATAGTCATAGAAAGAATATAAAGATATAGTCATATAGTCATATAATAATATAATAAAGTAGTCATATAGTCATATAATAATATAATAAAGTAGTCATATAGTCATATAGTGATATAAACATATAGTCATATAATAATATAGAGAGATATAAAGATGTATAAGGTAAAAAGTAGTATAAAAATAAGAAGGATACATAAAACATATATAGATATAATAATAATAGATATAAGGGGATAATAAAAGATGATATATAATATAACATATATATGGGTATAAGAAGAAAGGATATATAATAAAGATAAATAAGAATATAGAAGAACACAAATAATAATAAGAATAATAATATATATAGTATAATAGTATAAAAAGGAATATAGAATATAGCGATCCCGGTGGGGATCGAACCCACGATCTTCTGCTTAGGAGGCAGACGCGTTTCCACTGCGCCACGAGACCATTTAACATCATAGAAGTACTAAAAAAAAGAATAAGGGAAGATGCATATATAATAGATATATAGATATATAGATATATAAGTATATAAGTATATAAGTATATAAATAAAGAGAAGTAGATAGTGATATAGAATAAGGAAGTCATACACATATAGTAAGGTATAAGGATATAGATATATAGATATATAGATATATAAGGTAGAAATATACTTATATACATATATACATATATACATACACACTCATGATAAAAAGGGCAAGGCCTCTGCGGGAATCGAACCCACGACCTTTCCCTTACTAGGGACGCACTGCCATCTATGCTAAGAGGCTTCCAGGATATAAAGTAGTATAGGGATAT
>NW_001859573.1:0-991 GCF_000209125.1 Entamoeba dispar SAW760
TATACTCAATATGACAAGTAATTTGCACGTTAACACTGCGTGAATCTTCCACCAAAGTTTCCTTCGGCTTCAATCCGTTCAAGTATAGTTCACCATCTTTCGGGTCCTAACATATTTACTTCTTCTATTGAAAGATACTATTGCTAAATGTATTTCTACACTCTCATAGTTTTTCGTTTTCTCTTCATGTTATAGCTTTCCTGCTATTCTCATTCGCATCCATGTTAGACTCCTTGGTCCGTGTTTCAAGACGGGTAGATAATTTACTTCTTCAAGAGTTTCTATTCTCGGGATTAAATGTATTAATCTTACCTTAAATAGCTTTTATCATTCCATTATTATTGGATTTTTACTTTTAATTCACAATTAAATACTAAGATTTCTCTTAATATTCTCGTTTATTAATAATCACTATAAATGAAATAATTCTCTTGCTCTTAATAATTTCCTATATTACAAATTTCAATACAATCTTATTAAATATACTACTTATATATCTAATCTTTTTATATTTTTATTTATAATACATTCTACTATTTTTCTTATAAATTATCCGTTCACATATTACTCTTTCAAGCTCTTTTCACTCTTTTTCCAAAGTTCTTTTAAGTTTTCCTTCACAGTACTTCTTTGCTATCAGTTTTCCTGTAATATTTAGACTTTGATGAATACTATCACCTTTTCGATTTATACTTCCAAATAAATTTACTCTTTTCTAAACTATATTCTTTTCAAAATATATTTAAATTGACGAGGCTTTCACTCTCTCTGGCTCAGCATTCGTTCTGAATTCAATCTAAATTATCTCTTTTAAATATAATTTTTTCTTTTAGTTACACTCTGAATAATTTAAGACTAGCCTCACACATTGCTGTATTCTTCTAACCTTTTTACAATTATCCATTTTTATCAACTTGGTCTTTTTCTTTTTCATTCGCCATTACTTAAGAAATCATTGTTATTTTTTCTTCCTTCCCTTATTGATATGCTT
>NW_001859572.1:0-727 GCF_000209125.1 Entamoeba dispar SAW760
TTTCTGATAAAACTTTATTTTTTGGAGGATCCACAGAACGATATTGGATACCTAGTACTTTATATTAAAATCAAAAAAGTGCACCTTTTTTCAACAAATTTGTTGAATTAATATCTCTGCTACAACCTCACCATTTCTGATAAAACTTTATTTTTTGGAGGATCCACAGAACGATATTGGATACCTAGTACTTTATATTAAAATCATAAAAAGTGCACCTTTTTTCAATAAAATTGTTGAATTAATATCTCTGCTACAACCTCACCATTTCTGATAAAACTTTATTTTTTGGAGGATCCACAGAACGATATTGGATACCTAGTACTTTTTATTAAAATCAAAAAAGTGCACCTTTTTTCAACAAATTTGTTGAATTAATATCTCTGCTACAACCTCACCATTTCTGATAAAACTTTATTTTTTGGAGGATCCACAGAACGATATTGGATACCTAGTACTTTTTATTAAAATCAAAAAAGTGCACCTTTTTTCAATAAAATTGTTGAATTAATATCTCTGCTACAACCTCACCATTTCTGATAAAACTTTATTTTTTGGAGGATCCACAGAACGATATTGGATACCTAGTACTTTTTATTAAAATCATAAAAAGTGCACCTTTTTTCAATAAAATTGTTGAATTAATATCTCTGCTACAACCTCACCATTTCTGATAAAACTTTATTTTTTTGGAGGATCCACAGAACGATATTGGATACCTAGTACT
>NW_001859571.1:0-824 GCF_000209125.1 Entamoeba dispar SAW760
GTTGATTTAAAAATAAATAACTTATACTTCATAAAATCTTGATTTAAAAAATGTTATTTCTACAATGAATAACAAAAAATAATCTATAAATAGAACACTATTATTTTAATAATTATTAATATCTCAAATGTACTGCGTCAAGAATTAATAATAACTATAACAATTACTAGTACACTAAAAGTTATTTGATATTTATTACTTTTTATAGAAAATGATTTAATTATCAATAATTAATAAATTATGTTAGAATGAATTGTTAAAAATTATTTTATCTATACTGCGTCAAGAATTAATAATAACTATAACAATTACTAGTACACTAAAAGTTATTTGATATTTATTACTTTTTATAGAAAATGATTTAATTATCAATAATTAATAAATTATGTTAGAATGAATTGTTAAAAATTATTTTATCTATACTGCGTCAAGAATTAATAATAACTATAACAATTACTAGTACACTAAAAGTTATTTGATATTTATTACTTTTTATAGAAAATGATTTAATTATCAATAATTAATAAATTATGTTAGAATGAATTGTTAAAAATTATTTTATCTATACTGCGTCAAGAATTAATAATAACTATAACAATTACTAGTACACTAAAAGTTATTTGATATTTATTACTTTTTATAGAAAATGATTTAATTATCAATAATTAATAAATTATGTTAGAATGAATTGTTAAAAATTATTTTATCTATACTGCGTCAAGAATTAATAATAACTATAACAATTACTAGTACACTAAAAAGTATTTGATATTTATTACTTTTTATAGAAAATGATTTAATTATCCATTTATTCATTAATCATT
>NW_001859570.1:0-699 GCF_000209125.1 Entamoeba dispar SAW760
TATACACTTATACAACTTATACACCCTTATGTATATGTACACCTTATTATGTATTTTATTCCTTTTTATTATTATTACTATTCCTATTCATTTTCTTACTCTTTTCCCTTTCTATAACGAAGCATTCGTGCCCGAGTGGTCTAAGGGGGCCGTCTCAAGAACGGCTATCGCAAGATGCGTGGGTTCGAACCCCACCGGATGCATTCTTTTAACTGTATCTTATATATATTGTCTTATTCTTATATATACTTTTAACTTTTTATTATCTATATATCTATTTCTCTATATATCTATTCCTTTCCTATATCTCTCATTTCTTATATCTCTATTATTACCTTAGGGGATGTAGCTCAATTGGTAGAGCTTTCGCTTCGCATGCGAAGGGCAAGGGGATCGATACCCCTCATCTCCATTATTATGTATCTATTTATCTATTTATCTATTCTATATATATTATTATTATTATGTTTATTATTATTATGTTTTTTATTATGTTTATTATTATTATGTTATTTATGTTTATTATATTCTTATATGTTTATATGTTCTTATTATTATGTATATTTCTATACCTTTATCTATTTTTATATCTATTCTATATGATTATATGACTATACTATGTTCTTGTCTTCTATACTTATACTACCTACACTTTAACTTATTAACTTATTACCTTATTAACTTATTCCCTTATTATCA
>NW_001859569.1:0-755 GCF_000209125.1 Entamoeba dispar SAW760
ACACATAGATACACATATAGAAATACACATAGATACACTTATAAGTAAAGTACATAAGTAATATAATAAGGTAAAACTGTGAATAGAAATAATAGATAATAAATATAAAAGGAAGTAATGTATATATAGAAATATAAAGTAAGATATAGAAGAAATAAGATAGTAAGTTAGGCACATAATAGAGAAATATAATAAAAGGTGATATAGATAGTAAATAGTAGATAGTAGGTATAAGGTATAAGGTATAAAGTAATAAGTAATAAGTATAAAAGTATAAAAATAGAAAGGTATAATAGGTATAATAGGTAATAATAGGTATAAAAAGGGAATAAAAAATATAAAAGATATAAAAGATATAAAAAATATAAAAGATATAAAAGTTGAAATATATATATTAAGTACATAAATAATAAATAGGAACACTAAGTCTAAAAAGATGCTCACACCAGGAATCGAACCTGGGTTATCAAAGCCACAATCTGATGTACTACCTCTGTACTATGTGAGCTTATATTAATAAGCAAAACATACAAACATATAGATACACATACATATACACATACATATACACATACATATACACATAGATACACATATAGAAATACACATAGATACACATATACATATACACATAGATACACATATACATATACACATAGATACACATATAGAAATACACATAGATACACTTATAAGTAAAGTACATAAGTAATATAATAAGGGTAAACTGTGAATAGAAATAATAGATAATAAAT
>NW_001859568.1:0-950 GCF_000209125.1 Entamoeba dispar SAW760
CTTTCCTATATATACCTTTATATATATTAGTATTTATATTAGTATTTATATTAGTATTTATATTAGTATTTATATTAGTATTTATATGTGTATTTATATGTGTATTTATATTAGTATTTATATTAGTATTTATATGTGTATTTATATTAGTATTTATATGTGTATTTATATGTGTATTTATATGTGTATTTGTCTATATATTACTATATGAGTATATAATATTCTACCACTTTATAACTTATGCATATATTAACTTTTATACTCTCCCCACTATACTATATTAGTCTACCACTTTATAACTTATGCATATATTAACTTTTATACTCTCCCCACTATACTATATACTACCTATATTAACTTTTATACTCTCCCCCCTATACTATATACTACCTATATTAACTTTTATACTCTCCCCCCTATACTATATATTACCGTGTTGGGGATGTAGCTCAGATGGTAGAGCATTCGCTTAGCATGCGAGGGGCACGGGGATCGATACCCCGCATCTCCATTTTTATATCCTTTCTATACTTATTCCCTCTTTATGTACTATTATACTTTTCACTTCTAACTTATATGTTATATCCTTATATCTATATATCTATATATCTATATATCTATATATGTACCATTTTTATATTACTTATATATATTATATATCTATATATCTATATATGTACCATTTCTATGTGCTTTTCTATATTTACTCTTTTATATTAAGTAATGTCTATATATATTCCACTTTCCTATATATACCTTTATATATATTAGTATTTATATTAGTATTTATATTAGTATTTATATTAGTATTTATATTAGTATTTATATGTGTATTTATATGTGTATTTATATTAGTATTTATATTAGTATTTATATGTGTATTTATATTAGTATTTATATGTGTATTTATATGTGTATTATATGTGTATTTGTCTATATATTACTATATG
>NW_001859567.1:0-955 GCF_000209125.1 Entamoeba dispar SAW760
ATCCCATAGTCGCCTTAACACTTTTTTATATTATATATATCCACTTTTCTATGTATATATATATATATATTCACTTCTACTTTAAACTTATTATCTTATATATCCTATTTATACTATTAACTACTACTATATTATATATTATATATTAAATATTATTCATATTTACTTATATATTATATATTATATATATTCACTTCTCTTTTTATATTTTATATCTTATATCTTATATCTTATATTTTATATCTTACTTCTGTTCTTATCTATACTACTTATACTATCTATACTGTGACTATCCTTTTAACTTATCTATTCCATATATACTTAGATACTTAGTTAACTTCTTTGACCAGTTACCCTCTACCTATTTATATCTTTTCTTGTTTATAATCTCCCATAATTTTTCTTTACTTACTTATTTATATTTTATATCATTAATCTTATTAAAAACTTAGTGATTGGATGAGTAACGCCCATCTGTAACCAAATTGTTTGGAATCATTATAAAAAAATAGAATTGATCCTATCATAATTATGAACATTTGAGACTACCCCATCCCATATCTTCGTACTTCATTACTTAATTTACGTAGGTAGATTTAGTGCGGAAGGTAACGAACAGGGTACAGCGTGAGGCCGGTTAACGGAGCAACGAAAACCTGTCTACGAATGATAGACCTGGGTTGAAAAGGATGTCAAGTTGATATGATTGATAGTATTGGAACTATTTCTTTTATTATTATATTATATTCTATTTCTTTTAGTTTTTTTATTTTATATTCTCTATCTATATATGTTTATATATTATTATATATTATATTCTTATCATTTATTATATCTATATTATCTATATTATTTATATTATTTATATTATTTATATTGTCTTTATTATATTTATTATCTTTATTGTCTTTATTGTCTTTATTGTCTTTATTGTCTTTATTGTCTTTATTGTCTT
>NW_001859566.1:0-682 GCF_000209125.1 Entamoeba dispar SAW760
TCACACATTGCTGTATTCTTCTAACCTTTTTACAATTATCCATTTTTATCAACTTGGTCTTTTTCTTTTTCATTCGCCATTACTTAAGAAATCATTGTTATTTTTTCTTCCTTCCCTTATTGATATGCTTAAGTTAAGGGAGTCCTCTTACGATACTCAAATCTTTATTTATTAACTCACTTATAGATATCTGGTTAAAGCTCTTTACTTCTTCTCTCTTTTACCCACTAGCTACTTCTCACTTCTACTAATATTTGCTTTTAATATACTCTTTTATTTTGGATATTGAATATCATATATACCTTGAAGTTCATAAGTATACTTTCAAGCATTCAAAGTTTGGATATTCACATTTTATTGTTCCTATCACTTATCGCAATTCATTGCGTTCTTCATCGCACAGGAAACTAAACTATCCAAAGTAATATTTTATTATACTTTTTCTTTCTTCTGATATTCTAATTCCTTTTATTCTTACTTTTATTATTTTCTTTGTAGATTATCTTATTCTATAAATTTCTTGTTTTATTTTAAAAGATTATTTCTTTTCTTTTAATGATCCTTCCGCAGGTTCACCTACGGAAACCTTGTTACGACTTCTCCTTCCTCTAAATAAGGAGATTTAAATCCATTTTTCTATCTATAAGACAGAATCCTAGAATTTCACCTCTTTATTCAATCG
>NW_001859565.1:0-970 GCF_000209125.1 Entamoeba dispar SAW760
ATTCTTTAGTTACTTACTTATCTATATATATTTATATATAAACCTTTATCTATATCACTTTCTATATCCTTTATCTATATATATATATATATATCTTTGTCTATATCACTTGATATATCATTATCTACTTTATTTATATCACTAACTATATCCTTTTGACCTTTTACTACTTTATAAACCTTTCTTAGTGTATCTATATACCTTTGACCTTTTACCAGTTTATAAAGGTTTCATGGTGTAGTTGGTTATCACATCATCTTGACGTGGTGAGGGTCCCCGGATCGAACCCGGGTGAAACCATTTTATACTTAAACTACTTCTTTAAACTTATTATATATATTTATTATGTATATCATCACTTTATATATCATATATTTCTTATTTATATATATATTTATATTTATACATCTATGTTTATATAAAACAAAAACTATACCTATAACTATAACTATAACTATAACTATATTCTTATCCTTTATATATGTTTATATATATATATATATGTATATGTTTATTTCTTTATTTGTATATATGTATATATGTATATATTATCTACTTCTTTATATGTTTATATGTTATTATGTTTATATGTTATTATGTTTATATGTTATTATGTTATTATGTTATTATATATATGTTATTATGTTATTATGTTATTATATATATGTTTATGTTATCTACTTCTTTATATATGTTTATGTTTATGTTTATTCTTTCCCCTTTTTATATTTCTATTATTTATTTATATACTTTCACTTTCTTATATACTCCCTTTTTACTTTTTACTTCCTTCTTTAACTTGTAAGCTTCCTTAGCTCAGCTGGTAGCAGCGTTAGACTGAAGTTCTAAAGGTCGTTGGTTCGAACCCGACAGGAAGCATACGCTTTTTAGACTTTATATTACTTATTATATCCTAGATATATTAGATATACTACTTATACTACTTATACTATTTTTATTAATTTTTTTA
>NW_001859564.1:0-915 GCF_000209125.1 Entamoeba dispar SAW760
AACATTACTAGTACACTAAAAGTTATTTGATATTTATTACTTTTTATAGAAAATGATTTAATTATCAATAATTAATAAATTATGTTAGAATGAATTGTTAAAAATTATTTTATCTATACTGCGTCAAGAATTAATAATAACTATAACAATTACTAGTACACTAAAAGTTATTTGATATTTATTACTTTTTATAGAAAATGATTTAATTATCAATAATTAATAAATTATGTTAGAATGAATTGTTAAAAATTATTTTATCTATACTGCGTCAAGAATTAATAATAACTATAACAATTACTAGTACACTAAAAGTTATTTGATATTTATTACTTTTTATAGAAAATGATTTAATTATCCATTTATTCATTAATCATTAAAATGAATTGTTAAAAATTATTTTATCTATACTGCGTCAAGAATTAATAATAACTATAACAATTACTAGTACACTAAAAGTTATTTGATATTTATTACTTTTTATAGAAAATGATTTAATTATCCATTTATTCAATTAGTAAAGTTAAAGACTATTTTAAATTAAAAAACTATATTATTTTATTATTTAAACTATTTCAATTCAAACATTAAAAAAATAAATAAAAAATCGTTCAATTAATCATTATAATATCATTAAATAAAAAGTTGTTTAGAATTCAATTCTGAACAACTTTTACCTTATAAATTTTTATACTTTCGTTGACATTTTTTGAGATATTAATAACTAATTGATAATATTAATAACCATAAAATAAAATATGACAAAAATTCTGTTAAAAAATTAAAATAATTATACTTTATTTTACCAATTTAATATTTAATGATAAAAAGAAAGATAATTAATTATATTAAAATGTTAAAATGAGTAAAAATTTAACCATAAAATAAAATATGACAAAAATCTGTTAAAAATAAAAA
>NW_001859563.1:0-909 GCF_000209125.1 Entamoeba dispar SAW760
TTTTGAAACTACCGTTTTTTTGTTGAAATTAGAAGGAATAGAACGAAAAAAATTGATATTCCGTCGAAAAGTGAACCTTTATTACACAAAAGCTAGGAAAAACCATCGGATTAACACTAGACCAAAATTTTAAGATGGTAAAAGCTCGATTTGCCGAAAAGGATGACGTGGTTACCAACAAATATTCGGCATTTTCGGCGACATGTTTGTATGGATAATCTGAATCGTTTTCTATTTTTAGAAATTTTATAAATTATTTGTATGGATAATCTGAATCGTTTTCTATTTTTAGAATAATTCTATATTGTTTGTATGGATAATCTGAGTCGTTATCTAATTTTAGAAAAACTTTGAAGTTATTAATAAATTTATGAAGTAAAACAATAGTTTTTTCTAATAAATAACTAACAAAAGTTGTATAAATGAAAGAAAAATATTGATAGTTAAATGAAACCTGATAAAATACGTATCATTCAAAATACATTGAATGATGGCAGTAAGCCTGTCAGTACAGTTGAACAGTTTTTAAAGAAAATAAAAGAAACATGTTGAATTGTATTGATTAACATAAGGACAACGAAAGATGGAAGGAAAAAGAACAGGGAAAAGAAAAACGAAAACAAAAACGAAAGATGGGAGTTAAAAGAAAAATGAAGGATTTAAAGAAAGAAGAACTTGAGAATGAGGAATCTAAGAATGAGGAAATTGAGAATGAGGAAATGCAAGTGAGATAAAAATAAATTTAGAGATTAAAGTAGATGAAAATGGAAATAAAAATGAAACAAAATGAAATTAAGAAATAAACAAATGATGTTATAATAAAGAAGTGAATTGATAAAAAGTAAGAGCATTTTACACGATTTCAAAATATTGTGTTTCTGGACCGATCTATGCAAAGATTCAAGCGTA
>NW_001859562.1:0-877 GCF_000209125.1 Entamoeba dispar SAW760
GTTCTGTGGATCCTCCAAAAATAAAGTTTTATCAGAAATGGTGAGGTTGTAGCAGAGATATTAATTCAACAAATTTGTTGAAAAAAGGTGCACTTTTTTGATTTTAATAAAAAGTACTAGGTATCCAATATCGTTCTGTGGATCCTCCAAAAAATAAAGTTTTATCAGAAATGGTGAGGTTGTAGCAGAGATATTAATTCAACAATTTTATTGAAAAAAGGTGCACTTTTTATGATTTTAATATAAAGTACTAGGTATCCAATATCGTTCTGTGGATCCTCCAAAAAATAAAGTTTTATCAGAAATGGTGAGGTTGTAGCAGAGATATTAATTCAACAAATTTGTTGAAAAAAGGTGCACTTTTTTGATTTTAATATAAAGTACTAGGTATCCAATATCGTTCTGTGGATCCTCCAAAAAATAAAGTTTTATCAGAAATGGTGAGGTTGTAGCAGAGATATTAATTCAACAATTTTATTGAAAAAAGGTGCACTTTTTTGATTTTAATAAAAAGTACTAGGTATCCAATATCGTTCTGTGGATCCTCCAAAAAATAAAGTTTTATCAGAAATGGTGAGGTTGTAGCAGAGATATTAATTCAACAAATTTGTTGAAAAAAGGTGCACTTTTTATGATTTTAATATAAAGTACTATATATCAATTATCTTCAAAAGCACTCTGCAAAAAGATAAAAATTATTAATTGTGATCGTCATGTATTTGAGATATTAATTTATTCTATTTTTATCTAAACCAAATGAAAGAAGTTAAATGTCGTCATTTTAATAAAAAGTACTAAGTATTAATCACATTAATATGCACTCTACAAAAGATAAAATATATTCTGGTCGCTTTCTATCTGAGATTTTGACATGTTC
>NW_001859561.1:0-850 GCF_000209125.1 Entamoeba dispar SAW760
TTCCTTTAAGTTTCAGCCTTGTGACCATACTCCCCCTGAAGTCCATAAACTTTAGATTTCTCTTTAAGTTCTGAACAAGGTAGTATTGATATACTTGGATTTAGAAACAATGTTTCTTCATCTTTGTACATCTGAATTTCATCCAATCCTTGGTTGACATCGTTTATAGTTAGGACTACGACGGTATCTGATCGTCTTCGATCCCCTAACTTTCGTTCTTGATTAATGGACCCAGTTGAGTGAAATGCTTTCGCTCTCGTGCATCTTATAGCGATCATGGATTTTCACCTCTCCCGTTATTTTCTGAATCACCCCAATTGTTCCTTTTAATCCTTCTCTCGAAATGTCTAATTGACATCTCCTCAGCATTGTCCCATGCTTGAATATTCATTAACATAATGTTTTGCTTTAAACACCTTATTTTATTCAAAGTAATGACAACTCAATTACTTGAATTGTCTCCTTCTTTGATTTTAATTTAACATTTCTAGAAACTTCACTTAATGTAAAGTCTTCAAAATGTATAAAATCACATTTTAATTCAACTACGAGCGTTTTAATCACAGCAACTTTAATATACACTATTGGAGCTGGAATTACCGCGGCTGCTGGCACCAGACTTGCCCTCCAATTGATTTCGTAGGAGAATTTACCTCCTACTCATTCCTTCAAGAATTGATTTTACTCAACTCTAGAGTTATGTGTCGTCACTACCTCTTCAATTCGAAAGTGGGTAATTTACGCGCCTGCTGCCTTCCTTAGAAGTGGTAGCCATCTGTAAAGCTCCCTCTCCGATGTCGAACCCCAATTCCTCGTTATCCGTTATAATCTTGGTAGTCCTCGATACTAC
>NW_001859560.1:0-917 GCF_000209125.1 Entamoeba dispar SAW760
TGGAAGGAGAGTCATAGTTACTCCCGCCGTTTCCCGCGCTTAAGTAAATTTCATTACCTTGACATTCAGAGCACTGGGCAGAAATCACATTCTGTAATGAACCTTTTAGATTTATCAGAATGCTATGTTTTTATTAAACAGTCGGATTCCCCTAACCTTTAAAGTTCTGATTCGATTTTAATCCTTTTACAAGGAAATCACCAGAGCTACTCTTTCTTGCTAACTTACAGAGCTATGTTGCCGACTTCCCTTACCTGCGTTATTCTATTTAACTAAAGATTTTGCTTCTTGGAGACCTGTTGCGGTTATTAGTACGAGCAAAAGAATTCTTTAATTAGCTTTATGCTAAGATTCCCTTTAATTTTTATGAAGACTGCAAAAATACCACAATTCAATCATATGTTGAATTTCTTACAAAGCCAATAAATTCCACTTCTCTGATTGATTCATTTCAGTGGAGTTTACTTTTGTTAAGAAGAAAAGAGAACTCTTCCGTAGATTTTCACACTCCATTTTAAAGTTCATGATATGTTACCATTTTATTCGATTTAATCTTATTTCTAAGATTTAATCATTAATTCTCTTGATTAAGAACTATTAATCTTATTCCCTTTCAATCCTTATATTGACTATATGTCACTTATATATTTCTTAAGGATTTCCATCTGTAATTTAGGATCGATTCACCCTAATCCAAGTAATGTTGTTTAGGAACCTTTCTCCTCTTCAGTTCTAAGATGTTTTTTTCCTCTTCTTAGTATTTGCTACTACCACCAAGATCTGCACTAAGGACAGTTTCAATCTAAATTACTTTAAATCTTTACTACTTTTGTTGTCCTTACGCCATTTCGTTTCCTTACTCGTTAAAATGTCTTCATTTTAACGGTCGAGTATCAGTTAAGAAATTATATGCCATC
>NW_001859559.1:0-662 GCF_000209125.1 Entamoeba dispar SAW760
TGAAATAACTTCTTTATTATTTAAAATGAACTTTTTAATAATCCCATTTACATTAATTGTTTCATTAATTTCTCTGTCATATTCTTCTTTACTTTCTTTACAATAAATTGCAATTACTCCTTCATTTGAAAAACTTTCAAAAACAGTTTCATTCTTAACAACTAAATCACTAAAACGATACCACTCGTTTTTACTAACTCTACACAAACAATAATAATGTCCACTATTCAAATTACCTGTATGGTTTATTACACAAATAAGTCTCATTTTTTCACCAGTTATAACCTCAATTTCCTGATCAAATTTAACTTCATTATTATTTCTTCTTCCAACTCCTTCATACTCTGCTCTATTTATTTCTACAATTAAATAAGTACCAGTCTTAATAACCTTACTCTTTCTTTCTATTTTTTCTCTCTTATTACATTTTTCACAATAATATCCTTCAATATATTCAGTTAAACTACTAACTATGGAATCATTAATACTGTTATTCGGTTGAATAACTAAACTATAACACTCTTCTTTAACAACCTTTTCTATATTACAAGATGGACAAACCATTTTAGACTCTTTTTCAATTTTAAAATGATTATCTATTAATTGTTTATTTCCCATTTTAATTTTATTAATAATACTATTTAACATCAATCTTGCATCGT
>NW_001859558.1:0-934 GCF_000209125.1 Entamoeba dispar SAW760
AGTGTAGTATCGAGACTACAGATATACGATACGAGAATGGGTCGACATCGAGAGGAGCTTACAGATGCTACCACTCTAAGAAGCAGCAGGCGCGTAAATTACCCACTTTCGAATTGAAGAGGTAGTGACGACACATAACTCTAGAGTTGAGTAAAATCAATTCTTGAAGGAATGAGTAGGAGGTAAATTCTCTACGAAATCAATTGGAGGGCAAGTCTGGTGCCAGCAGCCGCGGTAATTCCAGCTCCAATAGTGTATATTAAAGTTGCTGTGATTAAAACGCTCGTAGTTGAATTAAAATGTGATTTTATACATTTTGAAGACTTTACATTAAGTGAAGTTTCTAGAAATGTTAAATTAAAATCAAAGAAGGAGACAATTCAAGTAATTGAGTTGTCATTACTTTGAATAAAATAAGGTGTTTAAAGCAAAACATTATGTTAATGAATATTCAAGCATGGGACAATGCTGAGGAGATGTCAATTAGACATTTCGAGAGAAGGATTAAAAGGAACAATTGGGGTGATTCAGAAAATAACGGGAGAGGTGAAAATCCATGATCGCTATAAGATGCACGAGAGCGAAAGCATTTCACTCAACTGGGTCCATTAATCAAGAACGAAAGTTAGGGGATCGAAGACGATCAGATACCGTCGTAGTCCTAACTATAAACGATGTCAACCAAGGATTGGATGAAATTCAGATGTACAAAGATGAAGAAACATTGTTTCTAAATCCAAGTATATCAATACTACCTTGTTCAGAACTTAAAGAGAAATCTTGAGTTTATGGACTTCAGGGGGAGTATGGTCACAAGGCTGAAACTTAAAGGAATTGACGGAAGGGCACACCAGGAGTGGAGCCTGCGGCTTAATTTGACTCAACACGGGAAAACTTACCAAGACCGAACAGTAGAAGGAATGACAGATTAAGA
>NW_001859557.1:0-1051 GCF_000209125.1 Entamoeba dispar SAW760
TATATATATATATATCTTTATTTATATATATGTGTATGTATATTATTTCTACTTATATTATTATATTTTCTTATACTTTATCCTTTATATTTATATCTTATATCTTATATCTTTTATACTATATATTATATATTATAACTTTTATACTTCTTACTTTATACTATATCTTTTTTTTATATATTATATATTATAATTTTTATACTTTATATTATATACCATATCCTATATCTTATATCTTTTATACTTCCTACTTTATACCTTATACCTTATACTTTCTATCATGCTTCACTTCTTATATACCCTTCCTTATGGTGTAAGCCTTCCTAGCTCAGTCGGTAGAGCGTGCGGCTTTTAACCGTAAGGTCGTGGGTTCGAGCCCCACGGGGGGCGTTTTTTACTTTAGACTCCACTTTTATTATTTATTATATATATTATATATTATTATCTTTTATTTATTCTATTATTTATTATTTATTATTTATTCATTTATTATATATCTTTTTTATATTATATTCTTCCTATTTATTTCTTTATATTATTACCTATTCTTTTATTTATTATTTATTATACCTTTTATATTCCACTTTATATATTCTTATATATATATTATATTATATATATTATCACTTTATATTATTCACCTTTTCTTTATATTATTTCCCTTTTCTTTATATTATACACCTTATCTTTATATTATTCCTTATTTATTCTTACTTTCTTCTTTATACAGGGCGCATAGCTCAGCGGTAGAGCATAGGACTGCAGTTCCCGTGGTCATTGGTTCAAATCCGATTGTGCCCTTTTTTTATTATACTTCTACTTTTATATTTATCTATTTATTCTTATTATTATCTTCCTATATATTATATATATTATATATTATATATTATATATTATATTCTTTTATACCTTATTTTATCATCCTTATGTATATATTTATATATATATATTAAGTATTTCCTATATATTATACCTATATATACTATTACTTTCTAACTTTCTAACTATATATTTTATCCTATTAGACTTTAGATATATCCTATTATATTAT
>NW_001859556.1:0-947 GCF_000209125.1 Entamoeba dispar SAW760
TTTATTAGCTTTATGCTAAGATTCCCTTTAATTTTTATGAAGACTGCAAAAATACCACAATTCAATCATATGTTGAATTTCTTACAAAGCCAATAAATTCCACTTCTCTGATTGATTCATTTCAGTGGAGTTTACTTTTGTTAAGAAGAAAAGAGAACTCTTCCGTAGATTTTCACACTCCATTTTAAAGTTCATGATATGTTACCATTTTATTCGATTTAATCTTATTTCTAAGATTTAATCATTAATTCTCTTGATTAAGAACTATTAATCTTATTCCCTTTCAATCCTTATATTGACTATATGTCACTTATATATTTCTTAAGGATTTCCATCTGTAATTTAGGATCGATTCACCCTAATCCAAGTAATGTTGTTTAGGAACCTTTCTCCTCTTCAGTTCTAAGATGTTTTTTTCCTCTTCTTAGTATTTGCTACTACCACCAAGATCTGCACTAAGGACAGTTTCAATCTAAATTACTTTAAATCTTTACTACTTTTGTTGTCCTTACGCCATTTCGTTTCCTTACTCGTTAAAATGTCTTCATTTTAACGGTCGAGTATCAGTTAAGAAATTATAATGCCATCCATTTTCAGGACTCATTCATTCGATAGGTGAGTTGTTACACATTCCTTAGCGGTTTCCGACTTCCATGGCCACCGTCCTATTGTCAATATGAATGAATACCTTTTGTGGTACTCGTTATGTTTCTTTTTGGCACTTTATCTCGACGTTCGGTTCATCCCGCATCGCCAGTCCTGCTTACCAGACTTGGCCGATTCAAAGTATGTTTATATTTAAATTCCTGAAGTGTATTTAACACTGAGAATTCTTCTTTGTTTATTCATAGTTTGACAAGATGTTGAGTGAAAATACTCACCCATTACACCTAATCATTATCTTTACCAATCAATACTATTAATACTTTGACCTTCCTAAGGAATAT
>NW_001859555.1:0-976 GCF_000209125.1 Entamoeba dispar SAW760
GCTCACTCCTGGTGTGCCCTTCCGTCAATTCCTTTAAGTTTCAGCCTTGTGACCATACTCCCCCTGAAGTCCATAAACTCAAGATTTCTCTTTAAGTTCTGAACAAGGTAGTATTGATATACTTGGATTTAGAAACAATGTTTCTTCATCTTTGTACATCTGAATTTCATCCAATCCTTGGTTGACATCGTTTATAGTTAGGACTACGACGGTATCTGATCGTCTTCGATCCCCTAACTTTCGTTCTTGATTAATGGACCCAGTTGAGTGAAATGCTTTCGCTCTCGTGCATCTTATAGCGATCATGGATTTTCACCTCTCCCGTTATTTTCTGAATCACCCCAATTGTTCCTTTTAATCCTTCTCTCGAAATGTCTAATTGACATCTCCTCAGCATTGTCCCATGCTTGAATATTCATTAACATAATGTTTTGCTTTAAACACCTTATTTTATTCAAAGTAATGACAACTCAATTACTTGAATTGTCTCCTTCTTTGATTTTAATTTAACATTTCTAGAAACTTCACTTAATGTAAAGTCTTCAAAATGTATAAAATCACATTTTAATTCAACTACGAGCGTTTTAATCACAGCAACTTTAATATACACTATTGGAGCTGGAATTACCGCGGCTGCTGGCACCAGACTTGCCCTCCAATTGATTTCGTAGGAGAATTTACCTCCTACTCATTCCTTCAAGAATTGATTTTACTCAACTCTAGAGTTATGTGTCGTCACTACCTCTTCAATTCGAAAGTGGGTAATTTACGCGCCTGCTGCCTTCCTTAGAAGTGGTAGCCATCTGTAAAGCTCCCTCTCCGATGTCGAACCCCAATTCCTCGTTATCCGTATAATCTTGGTAGTCCTCGATACTACCAACTGATTGATAGATCAGAAATCTCATGGTTACTGTAACACTGTGTGTCTACATGTCGTGCATCTACTCACTAGATGTCATTCTCATTACTACTAATG
>NW_001859554.1:0-977 GCF_000209125.1 Entamoeba dispar SAW760
TTCTTTATATATTATTATATTATATATATCTATATTCTTATTTCTATTATTATTATTATTATGTTTATTATTATTATGTTCTTTATTATGTTTATTATGTTTATTATGTTTATTATGTTTATTATACTTATACACTTCTTATTCTACTTCTTACTATATTATCTTTACTTCTATTATATATGTATCTTAGTATTTATACTACTTATACTATCTTTCTTATCTATACAACTTATACAACTTATACAACTTATACAACTTATACACCCTTATGTATATGTACACCTTATTATGTATTTTATTCCTTTTTATTATTATTACTATTCCTATTCATTTTCTTACTCTTTTCCCTTTCTATAACGAAGCATTCGTGCCCGAGTGGTCTAAGGGGGCCGTCTCAAGAACGGCTATCGCAAGATGCGTGGGTTCGAACCCCACCGGATGCATTCTTTTAACTGTATCTTATATATATTGTCTTATTCTTATATATACTTTTAACTTTTTATTATCTATATATCTATTTCTCTATATATCTATTCCTTTCCTATATCTCTCATTTCTTATATCTCTATTATTACCTTAGGGGATGTAGCTCAATTGGTAGAGCTTTCGCTTCGCATGCGAAGGGCAAGGGGATCGATACCCCTCATCTCCATTATTATGTATCTATTTATCTATTTATCTATTCTATATATATTATTATTATTATGTTTATTATTATTATGTTTTTTATTATGTTTATTATTATTATGTTATTTATGTTTATTATATTCTTATATGTTTATATGTTCTTATTATTATGTATATTTCTATACCTTTATCTATTTTTATATCTATTCTATATGATTATATGACTATACTATGTTCTTGTCTTCTATACTTATACTACCTACACTTTACTTATTAACTTATTACCTTATTAACTTATTCCCTTATATCACTTTATCACTTTATCACTTTATCACTTTATCACTTTATCA
>NW_001859553.1:0-960 GCF_000209125.1 Entamoeba dispar SAW760
ACTATTCGACTATTCTCTCCTGTTTATCTATACACTAGATTACTACTATAGTACTTTCCTATTCTACTATACTACTATACTACTATTCTACTATTCTACTATACTACTATACTACTATACTACTATACTACTATACTACTATTCTACTATTCTACTATTCTACTATACTGTTATTCTACTATTCTACTATACTGTTATTCTACTATACTACTATTCTACTATTCTACTATTCTCCTATTTCCTGACTATCTATACACTATAAGCACTTGTGGTCCAATGGTATGACGTATCCCTGCCACGGATGAGACCCGGGTTCGATTCCCGGCAAGTGCACTTTTTATGCTCTTATACTTATGTATTATGACCCTTTAGACTAAAAAAAATATCATCTATACTATATATATTATATATATTATATATACTATAACTATGTATATATTATTATCTTATTCCTTATTCATTTCTACTTTTATCTTATTATACTTAAACCTCTTATTATTTAATCTCTTTATGTATACATCCTTTATATTATCCATATATATATTATATCTTATCTTTTATATATTATATATTATATATTATATATCTTCCTTTTTATATATTATATATTATATCTTATCTTTTATATATTATATATTATATCTTATATCTTATATATGTTTATAACTTTATATGTTTATGAGTTAGACTCCTTATTATTATCTTTCCACTTATTATTCCCTTCTATATCTTAGTATTTCTATCTTCTATATACTACTATCCTATTTTATTACTATACTTCTATTTTACTACTATACTATTCGACTATATATTACTTCTTTATTCTACTATTCGACTATTCTCTCCTGTTTATCTATACACTAGATTACTACTATAGTACTTTCCTATTCTACTATACTACTATACTACTATCTACTATTCTACTATACTACTATACTACTATACTACTATACTACTATA
>NW_001859552.1:0-935 GCF_000209125.1 Entamoeba dispar SAW760
TATACATCTAACTATATATATATACTATAACTATTCTTTCTTATATTTTATCCTTTCTTTTATATATATATACCTCTACCATATTTTACTTATATACTTATTATCCTTACACTTTTTATACACCTATTATATATATATATATATTATTTATTATATATATTATATCCTTTATATTATATATCATATATCATATCCTTTATACTTTATATACCTTTAATATCTTACTTTATTACTTTATTACTTTATTCCTTTATTCCTTTATTACTTTATTCCTATATTACTTTATTCCTTTATTCCTTTATTACTTTATTCCTATATTCCTTTATTACTTTATTCCTTTATTCCTTTATTACTTAATTATCTTACTTTACAGTACTCCCCCCATTTTTATACTAATTTATTAGAAGTCTTCAATAGTATAGCTGGTTAGTATCTTCGCCTGTCACGTGAAAGACCGGGGTTCGAATCCCCGTTGAAGAGTTCACTTTTTATACTATAATATTTCTTTTTATAAGTATATATATGACTATTTATTATACTATTTTTTGTTACAATAAAATATATATTATTCCTTTCTTATATATATTTATTTTTATTTATTATATTTCTTTTTTACTATATTATTTATATTCTTTATAAAAAGAGTACGACAGTGGCAGGATTTGAACCTACGCATCCAGAGGATAATTGATTTCAAGTCAATCGCCTTAGACCACTCGGCCACACTGTCAATCTGAGTACTATTATTATATGAACCTATATATATATATTTATTTATGTATGTATGTATTTTCTGTTTTTATTATATAACTATCATTATATCAACCTTTATACATCTAACTATATATATATAACTATAACTATTCTTTCTTATATTTTATCCTTTCTTTTATATATATATACCTCTACCATATTTTACTTATATACTTATTATC
>NW_001859551.1:0-990 GCF_000209125.1 Entamoeba dispar SAW760
TTAACTTATTAACTTATTACCTTATTAACTTATTCCCTTATTATCACTTTATCATTTTATCACTTTATCACTTTATCACTTTATCACTTTATTATTACTAGTCTATACTATATGTGTGTATCTTATAGTCTGACTTATACCTTTATAGTTTTATAGACTTCATTATTTCTGTATTTATATATCAAAGCATTCGTGCCCGAGTGGTCTAAGGGGGCCGATTTAAGCTCGGCTATCGGAAGATGCGTGGGTTCGAACCCCACCGGATGCATTCTTTTTATACACTTCACTTATATGTTTCTTTATATATTATTATATTATATATATCTATATTCTTATTTCTATTATTATTATTATTATGTTTATTATTATTATGTTCTTTATTATGTTTATTATGTTTATTATGTTTATTATGTTTATTATACTTATACACTTCTTATTCTACTTCTTACTATATTATCTTTACTTCTATTATATATGTATCTTAGTATTTATACTACTTATACTATCTTTCTTATCTATACAACTTATACAACTTATACAACTTATACAACTTATACACCCTTATGTATATGTACACCTTATTATGTATTTTATTCCTTTTTATTATTATTACTATTCCTATTCATTTTCTTACTCTTTTCCCTTTCTATAACGAAGCATTCGTGCCCGAGTGGTCTAAGGGGGCCGTCTCAAGAACGGCTATCGCAAGATGCGTGGGTTCGAACCCCACCGGATGCATTCTTTTAACTGTATCTTATATATATTGTCTTATTCTTATATATACTTTTAACTTTTTATTATCTATATATCTATTTCTCTATATATCTATTCCTTTCCTATATCTCTCATTTCTTATATCTCTATTATTACCTTAGGGGATGTAGCTCAATTGGTAGAGCTTTCGCTTCGCATGCGAAGGGCAAGGGGATCGATACCCCTCATCTCCCATTATATGTATCTATTTATCTATTTATCTATTCTATATATATT
>NW_001859550.1:0-785 GCF_000209125.1 Entamoeba dispar SAW760
ATATTAATTCTTTTATAATCATTTCTTATTTCTTTAATTAATCTCTTCTATGAGATTACTTATTCTGTTTATCTCTTATATTATTCTCCCTAAATATTATGAATACTTATTTTATTTATTATTTTATTGACAAACTGTGCTATTCTCTCATAATTTATTATTTAAACAAACGTAAATGCTATATTCTCTCTTTATTATTCCTCTCATTATATAGTAGCATTAATTATTATTAATCATCCTTATTCTCTTAATGCTTTTATGGTAATGTATGTTTATGGTTTTATTTAATGAAGCTGTAAATATGTTTATAATTTATTTTAAGAATGCTTAACATAATTAAATACTACTCAAAATAGTTTTGTTTCTCGTGGGTTTTTTGAGACCCAAAACTATTTTGAATTTTCGAATTATTTAATTCGAAATTCTTCAACAGAAGATTTATTTCTTCTTTTCTCATCTGTCCTTTATTGGGTTTATACCCAATTTTTTGACATTTTAAATTTAAATATTATTAAGTCTTTTAATACCCTCTTTTATACTAGTTATTTTATTTGATATTAAAAATTATTAAAATATTATTTATTATATTTTACTGATACTTTAATGTATTTTCTAAAAGTAAAAATTCTAAAGATATTTCTTCTAAAAATAAGAAAATTTACTCTGAAAATGGGAATTCTTTCTTTTAAAAATAGAATTTTTGAATAATTAACAAAATTTTTTGAAAATAGTTTACTTTAAAAATAGAACATAATATGTCATAAAATTTTCCAAATTCGAAAATG
>NW_001859549.1:0-926 GCF_000209125.1 Entamoeba dispar SAW760
TGGGCAGAATCACATTCTGTAATGAACCTTTTAGATTTATCAGAATGCTATGTTTTTATTAAACAGTCGGATTCCCCTAACCTTTAAAGTTCTGATTCGATTTTAATCCTTTTACAAGGAAATCACCAGAGCTACTCTTTCTTGCTAACTTACAGAGCTATGTTGCCGACTTCCCTTACCTGCGTTATTCTATTTAACTAAAGATTTTGCTTCTTGGAGACCTGTTGCGGTTATTAGTACGAGCAAAAGAATTCTTTAATTAGCTTTATGCTAAGATTCCCTTTAATTTTTATGAAGACTGCAAAAATACCACAATTCAATCATATGTTGAATTTCTTACAAAGCCAATAAATTCCACTTCTCTGATTGATTCATTTCAGTGGAGTTTACTTTTGTTAAGAAGAAAAGAGAACTCTTCCGTAGATTTTCACACTCCA
This sequence comes from Entamoeba dispar SAW760, assembly GCF_000209125.1. NCBI lineage: Eukaryota > Evosea > Mastigamoebida > Endamoebidae > Entamoeba > Entamoeba dispar. Next base: position 438 of record NW_001859549.1, read on the forward strand.
TTTTAAAGTTCATGATATGTTACCATTTTATTCGATTTAATCTTATTTCTAAGATTTAATCATTAATTCTCTTGATTAAGAACTATTAATCTTATTCCCTTTCAATCCTTATATTGACTATATGTCACTTATATATTTCTTAAGGATTTCCATCTGTAATTTAGGATCGATTCACCCTAATCCAAGTAATGTTGTTTAGGAACCTTTCTCCTCTTCAGTTCTAAGATGTTTTTTTCCTCTTCTTAGTATTTGCTACTACCACCAAGATCTGCACTAAGGACAGTTTCAATCTAAATTACTTTAAATCTTTACTACTTTTGTTGTCCTTACGCCATTTCGTTTCCTTACTCGTTAAAATGTCTTCATTTTAACGGTCGAGTATCAGTTAAGAAATTATAATGCCATCCATTTTCAGGACTCATTCATTCGATAGGTGAGTTGTTACACATTCCTTAGCGGTTTCCGACTTCCATGGCCACCGTCCTATTG
>NW_001859548.1:0-961 GCF_000209125.1 Entamoeba dispar SAW760
TAAATAAGGAGATTTAAATCCATTTTTCTATCTATAAGACAGAATCCTAGAATTTCACCTCTTTATTCAATCGTAGGAGCGACGGGCGGTGTGTACAAAGGGCAGGGACGTATTCATCTCGAGTTAATGACTCGATATTACAAGGAATTCCTCGTTCAAAACAAATAATTCCAATCATTTATCCCTGTCATGTACGTTCTTTTGAGTTTTCCTTAACTATTTCAATCTCGGTACACCACTTACTATCCCTACCTATTAGACATAGCCTAATAAATAAGGTGTAAATGATAAAATGCTCTCTAGTAACTCCATTGTAGCGCGCGTGCGGCCCAAGATGTCTAAGGGCATCACAGACCTGTTATTGCTGAATGCTTCCTTTTTCTTTTTCCCACGTTAAAAGAGTTCTAATCGAAATTAGATAACTAACAATTAAAATAGGACAATTGAAATGTGTCCCTTTAAGAAGTGGTACTTACGCACCTGTTCTTGCGAACATTTCTGTCTTATAGGCAGAAAACTAATTAATAGGTTTCAGTCTCGTTCGTTACCGGAATTAACCTGACAAATCACTCCACCAACTAAGAACGGCCATGCACCACTACCCAATAAATCATGAAAGAACTCTTAATCTGTCATTCCTTCTACTGTTCGGTCTTGGTAAGTTTTCCCGTGTTGAGTCAAATTAAGCCGCAGGCTCCACTCCTGGTGTGCCCTTCCGTCAATTCCTTTAAGTTTCAGCCTTGTGACCATACTCCCCCTGAAGTCCATAAACTCAAGATTTCTCTTTAAGTTCTGAACAAGGTAGTATTGATATACTTGGATTTAGAAACAATGTTTCTTCATCTTTGTACATCTGAATTTCATCCAATCCTTGGTTGACATCGTTTATAGTTAGGACTACGACGGTATCTGATCGTCTTCGATCCCCTAACTTTCGTTCTTGATTAATGGACCCAGTTGA
>NW_001859547.1:0-809 GCF_000209125.1 Entamoeba dispar SAW760
ATATTCCCTTAGGAAGGTCAAAGTATTAATAGTATTGATTGGTAAAGATAATGATTAGGTGTAATGGGTGAGTATTTTCACTCAACATCTTGTCAAACTATGAATAAACAAAGAAGAATTCTCAGTGTTAAATACACTTCAGGAATTTAAATATAAACATACTTTGAATCGGCCAAGTCTGGTAAGCAGGACTGGCGATGCGGGATGAACCGAACGTCGAGATAAAGTGCCAAAAAGAAACATAACGAGTACCACAAAAGGTATTCATTCATATTGACAATAGGACGGTGGCCATGGAAGTCGGAAACCGCTAAGGAATGTGTAACAACTCACCTATCGAATGAATGAGTCCTGAAAATGGATGGCATTATAATTTCTTAACTGATACTCGACCGTTAAAATGAAGACATTTTAACGAGTAAGGAAACGAAATGGCGTAAGGACAACAAAAGTAGTAAAGATTTAAAGTAATTTAGATTGAAACTGTCCTTAGTGCAGATCTTGGTGGTAGTAGCAAATACTAAGAAGAGGAAAAAAACATCTTAGAACTGAAGAGGAGAAAGGTTCCTAAACAACATTACTTGGATTAGGGTGAATCGATCCTAAATTACAGATGGAAATCCTTAAGAAATATATAAGTGACATATAGTCAATATAAGGATTGAAAGGGAATAAGATTAATAGTTCTTAATCAAGAGAATTAATGATTAAATCTTAGAAATAAGATTAAATCGAATAAAATGGTAACATATCATGAACTTTAAAATGGAGTGTGAAAATCTACGGAAGAGTCTCTTCTCTACTAACAA
>NW_001859546.1:0-762 GCF_000209125.1 Entamoeba dispar SAW760
TTTTGAGATATTAATATAAAAAAATAATGATTAATATTAAAAAGAAATACATAATAGAAGATAAAATAAAATAAATAAATCATGAATAATAACTAATACAGATTAAGATAATTGTTAAACAGAATTTAATTTAAAGAATGAGATATAAAGATATTAAATAATTTTTTAATAGTCTTTAATAAAAATAATCATTCATATCTCAAAAAATGTCAACGAAAGTATAAAAATTTATAAGGTAAAAGTTGTTCAGATATTAATTTTAAACAAGTGATTTATTAATAAAAATTTATAAAAAATGATACTTCTATCATGATTTTTTTGAGACACAAAAAATGACTTATCTTAAATATACATCGTTTTTCATATAATATAAAATAATAATTATAATACTGATATATCAAATAAAATAATTGTTTTGTAGATAAAGTATTGAAGGACGTATAGATGAGTAGAGTCAATATTTTTTGTCACTGAGTCAATTTTATCATATCTCTGTAACAAGGTTGTTTTAATGAAAACTTATAAGGTAAAAAATGTTCTTGGAGGTAATCTGAAGACCTCATTTTTTAACAATTTTTTCATGATTATTTCATCATTTTATTTAACATAATTATGTATGAGAAATGAATTGTTTAGAATTCAATTCTGAACAACTTTTACCTTATAAATTTTTATACTTTCGTTGACATTTTTTGAGATATGAATGATTATTTTTATTAAAGACTATTAAAAAATTATTTAATATCTTTATATCTCATTCTT
>NW_001859544.1:0-903 GCF_000209125.1 Entamoeba dispar SAW760
TACTTGAATTTCGTGAAAATGAGACATTTTTTGGTCAATTTTCATCCTCAATTTTTTCTCTCTTTTTGTTTTTAGATTTTTCATTTTTTTTTGAATGGCCAAAAACCTCGTCATTTTTCACGAAATTAAAATCTTTGCATCTCTGATGGTCCTAGATTAACATATTTGAATTTCGTGAAAAATGAGACATTTTTTGGTCAATTTTCATCCTCACTTTCTCCAATTTTTTCTCTCTTTTTGTTTTTAGATTTTTCATTTTTTTTTTGAATGGCCAAAAACCTCGTCATTTTTCACGAAATTAAAATCTTTGCATCTCTGATGGTCCTAGATTAACATATTTGAATTTCGTGAAAAATGACATGATTTTCATCAATTTCATCCTCCAATTTTTTCTCTCTTTTCTTTTTTATTTTTTTCTTTTTTTTATCCATTGTTCATGATCATCCAAAATCATCATCATTTTTGCTACGCTTGAAATCTTTGCATTAGAATCGGTCCAGAAACACAATATTTTGAAATCGTGTAAAATGTTCTTACTTTTATCAATTTCATTTCTTCATTCAATTCTTTCTTAATTCTTTCTTCATTTTTCAATTTTCTAAATTCACTATCATTTTTGCTACGCTTGAAATCTTTGCATTAGAATCGGTCCAGAAACACAATATTTTGAAATCGTGTAAAATGTTCTTACTTTTATCAATTTCATTTCTTCATTCAATTCTTTCTTAATTCTTTCTTCATTTTTCAATTTCTAAATTCACTATCATTTTTGCTACGCTTGAAATCTTTGCATTAGAATCGGTCCAGAAACACAATATTTTGAAATCGTGTAAAATGCTCTTACTTTTTATCAATTCACTTCTTTATTATTAACATCATTTGTTTATTTCTTAATTTCATTTT
>NW_001859543.1:0-737 GCF_000209125.1 Entamoeba dispar SAW760
AAATTCTGTTTAACAATTATCTTAATCTGTATTAGTTATTATTCATGATTTATTTATTTTATTTTATCTTCATTATGTATTTCTTTTTAATATTAATCATTATTTTTTTATATTAATATCTCAAAAAATGTCAACGAAAGTATAAAAATTTATAAGGTAAAAGTTGTTCAGATATTAATTTTAAACAAGTGATTTATTAATAAAAATTTATAAAAAATGATACTTCTATCATGATTTTTTTGAGACACAAAAAATGACTTATCTTAAATATACATCGTTTTTCATATAATATAAAATAATAATTATAATACTGATATATCAAATAAAATAATTGTTTTGTAGATAAAGTATTGAAGGACGTATAGATGAGTAGAGTCAATATTTTTTGTCACTGAGTCAATTTTATCATATCTCTGTAACAAGGTTGTTTTAATGAAAACTTATAAGGTAAAAAATGTTCTTGGAGGTAATCTGAAGACCTCATTTTTTAACAATTTTTTCATGATTATTTCATCATTTTATTTAACATAATTATGTATGAGAAATGAATTGTTTAGAATTCAATTCTGAACAACTTTTACCTTATAAATTTTTATACTTTCGTTGACATTTTTTGAGATATTAATATAAAAAAATAATGATTAATATTAAAAAGAAATACATAATGAAGATAAAATAAAATAAATAAATCATGAATAATAACTAATACAGATTAAGATAATGTAAACAGAATTAAT
>NW_001859542.1:0-825 GCF_000209125.1 Entamoeba dispar SAW760
AGATGAGTAGGAGGTAATTCTCCTACGAAATCAATTGGAGGGCAAGTCTGGTGCCAGCAGCCGCGGTAATTCCAGCTCCAATAGTGTATATTAAAGTTGCTGTGATTAAAACGCTCGTAGTTGAATTAAAATGTGATTTTATACATTTTGAAGACTTTACATTAAGTGAAGTTTCTAGAAATGTTAAATTAAAATCAAAGAAGGAGACAATTCAAGTAATTGAGTTGTCATTACTTTGAATAAAATAAGGTGTTTAAAGCAAAACATTATGTTAATGAATATTCAAGCATGGGACAATGCTGAGGAGATGTCAATTAGACATTTCGAGAGAAGGATTAAAAGGAACAATTGGGGTGATTCAGAAAATAACGGGAGAGGTGAAAATCCATGATCGCTATAAGATGCACGAGAGCGAAAGCATTTCACTCAACTGGGTCCATTAATCAAGAACGAAAGTTAGGGGATCGAAGACGATCAGATACCGTCGTAGTCCTAACTATAAACGATGTCAACCAAGGATTGGATGAAATTCAGATGTACAAAGATGAAGAAACATTGTTTCTAAATCCAAGTATATCAATACTACCTTGTTCAGAACTTAAAGAGAAATCTTGAGTTTATGGACTTCAGGGGGAGTATGGTCACAAGGCTGAAACTTAAAGGAATTGACGGAAGGGCACACCAGGAGTGGAGCCTGCGGCTTAATTTGACTCAACACGGGAAAACTTACCAAGACCGAACAGTAGAAGGAATGACAGATTAAGAGTTCTTTCATGATTTATTGGGTAGTGGTGCATGGCCGTTCTTAGTTGGTGGAGTGATTTG
>NW_001859541.1:0-948 GCF_000209125.1 Entamoeba dispar SAW760
TGTATAATATGTATAATATGTATGTATTTCTTTAAAAAAATGCTCTCAGCAGGTTTCGAACCTGCGACCCTGGCGTTATTAGCACCATGCTCTACCGACTGAGCTATGAGAGCTTACTATAACTACTTTATCATATAATCTGTTTACATATTATGTTTATATTATATATATTTCTTTCTATTTATATTATCTATATATTATTATATGTTTATATGTTTATATGTTTATATGACTATACTATTCTATTCTTTAACTATTCCGACTAACTTATTCACTCTTTTATATAACCTTTTATAACTTAAACTTACTTCTTTATTTTTTTTATATGTTATATATATATATTTTATTTATTTTATATCTTATATCCTTTTATATCTTTTATATCACTTTCCAGTGTTTATATGACTATTTATTGTTCTATATATGACTATAGATGCCATACTTTCTTATTATCTTACTATCATACTATCATACTATCATACTATCATACTATCATACTATCTTACTATCTTACTATATGTATCCTCTACTTATACACTAGATATACTATATCTTACTTTATCTATACTTTATGGATACTATATGTATAAAAAGTGAGGGCTAGAGGGATTGAACCACTGACCGGCTGATCTGGAGTCAGCTGCTCTGCCACTGAGCTAAGCCCCCTTCATCTATATTTAATCTATACTATATTCTTTTTATGTACTTCCCTTATATATTATATATTATATATTATTATATTTATTATATATATTATATGTATATATTCTACTTTATATATTATATATTATATCCTTTATATTCTATATTCTATTTTATATTCATGACTTATACTTATACTTATACTTATATCCTTTATTATTATATTCCTTTATTACTATATTCCTTTTATACTTTATTCCTTTTATACTTTATTCCTTTTATACTTTATTCCTTTTATACTTTATT
>NW_001859540.1:0-958 GCF_000209125.1 Entamoeba dispar SAW760
GCAATCCCCAGATTCGTAGTCTGATGCGTTTCCATTGCGCCACAAGCCCTATAACATTCATAAAATACTGGGAAGATAAAAAAAGGGATATATAAGTTATATAAATGTTATAAGTTATATAAATGTTATAAGTTATATAAATGATATAAGTTATATAAATGATATAAGTTATATAAATGATATAGATATGATATAGATATAGATATAGATATGATATATAAAAGACATAAGAAAGATAAGATATAAAATAAACAGACTAGGAATAATAATAAAAGTACATAGTCATATAATAATATAATAATATAAGAAAATATATGATAGTCATAGTCATAAGTAAGTAGGATAACGGTAGGTTCATATCAAGTAGGATACACCCGTTCCCATCCGAACACGGAAGTAAAGATGCTTAGAGCCTGATCAGTACCATTATGTTCACACAGATGGGAACGTCAGGTAATCTACCTTTTTGTTTTTATATAGAGAGTTTTTTTTTAAATAAAGGAATAAAGGAATAAAGGAATATAGAAATATAGAAATCTAGAAATAAAGGAATATAGAAATAAATACATACATAGATATATAAATAAAGATATATATAAATAAATAAATAAAGAAATATATATATATATATAAATAAAGAAATATATATATAATAGAATATAAAGGTTATAGAAGTTGAAAGGGATTAAAGTAAAGTAATCTAGTCAATAAAAAGACGAGCTTGGCAGGGATCGAACCTGCAATCCCCAGATTCGTAGTCTGATGCGTTTCCATTGCGCCACAAGCCCTATAACATTCATAAAATACTGGGAAGATAAAAAAAGGGATATATAAGTTATATAAATGTTATAAGTTATATAAATGTTATAAGTTATATAAATGATATAAGTTATATAAATGATATAAGTTATATAAATGATATAGATATGATATAGATATAGATATAGATATGATATAT
>NW_001859539.1:0-859 GCF_000209125.1 Entamoeba dispar SAW760
TTATATTATTATATGACTAGGAATAATAATAAAAGTACATAGTCATATAATAATATAATAATATAAGAAAATATATGATAGTCATAGTCATAAGTAAGTAGGATAACGGTAGGTTCATATCAAGTAGGATACACCCGTTCCCATCCGAACACGGAAGTAAAGATGCTTAGAGCCTGATCAGTACCATTATGTTCACACAGATGGGAACGTCAGGTAATCTACCTTTTTGTTTTTATATAGAGAGTTTTTTTTTAAATAAAGGAATAAAGGAATAAAGGAATATAGAAATATAGAAATATAGAAATAAAGGAATATAGAAATAAATACATACATAGATATATAAATAAAGATATATATAAATAAATAAATAAAGAAATATATATATATATATAAATAAAGAAATATATATATAATAGAATATAAAGGTTATAGAAGTTGAAAGGGATTAAAGTAAAGTAATCTAGTCAATAAAAAGACGAGCTTGGCAGGGATCGAACCTGCAATCCCCAGATTCGTAGTCTGATGCGTTTCCATTGCGCCACAAGCCCTATAACATTCATAAAATACTGGGAAGATAAAAAAAGGGATATATAAGTTATATAAATGTTATAAGTTATATAAATGTTATAAGTTATATAAATGATATAAGTTATATAAATGATATAAGTTATATAAATGATATAGATATGATATAGATATAGATATAGATATGATATATAAAAGACATAAGAAAGATAAGATATAAAATAAACAGACTAGGAATAATAATAAAAGTACATAGTCATATAATAATATAATAATATAAGAAAATATATGATAGTCATAGTCATAAGTAAGTAGGATAACGGTAGGTTCATAT
>NW_001859538.1:0-690 GCF_000209125.1 Entamoeba dispar SAW760
ATATCTATCTATCTAAACCTTTCTATGTATCTATGTATCTATGTATGTATATTACTTATACTTTATACTTTATACTTTATACTTTATTATTATATATCCCTTATTTACCTTTTTTTTATAATTATACCTTTTTATAATTATACCTGCTTTATAATTATACCTTGTTTATAATTATACCTCTTTAGTCTATTTCTTATTCTTTCATCGGTAGGTTCATATCAAGTAGGATACACCCGTTCCCATCCGAACACGGAAGTAAAGATGCTTAGAGCCTGATCAGTACCATTATGTTCACACAGATGGGAACGTCAGGTAATCTACCTTTTTGTTTTTTATATTATCTATTTAAACTTATTATATATTATATATTATCTATTCTATATATTTTTACTTTATTCTTATTATTTTATATATATACACTATACTTATAACATATTTATCATATTTATTATATATATTATATATATTATATATATTATATTTATTATATTTATTATATATCCTATATGACCCTTTTCAGTCTTTCTGACTATTATGTTCGTTGGTTTCATGGTGTAGTTGGTTATCACATCACTTTTACGTAGTGAGGGTCCCCGGTTCAAACCCGGGTGGAACCATTTTATATTAGTACACAACTTTATATGTATATGTATATGTTTATTTCTTTAACTGTTTAACTGTTTAACTGTT
>NW_001859537.1:0-955 GCF_000209125.1 Entamoeba dispar SAW760
ATTATAAACATATTTACAGCTTCATTAAATAAAACCATAAACATACATTACCATAAAAGCATTAAGAGAATAAGGATGATTAATAATAATTAATGCTACTATATAATGAGAGGAATAATAAAGAGAGAATATAGCATTTACGTTTGTTTAAATAATAAATTATGAGAGAATAGCACAGTTTGTCAATAAAATAATAAATAAAATAAGTATTCATAATATTTAGGGAGAATAATATAAGAGATAAACAGAATAAGTAATCTCATAGAAGAGATTAATTAAAGAAATAAGAAATGATTATTAAAAGAATTTAATATAATCATAATAGATATATGTTGTTAAGAATGAAAGAATTTAAAGAAATAAATATAAGACTGAATATAAAGAAAATTGTACTTGATCTAACTATATAAAAGTAATTAGATGACAGAACAGATTTAAATAATATAAGTTTGTTTTTTAGTATAATTAGTAAATAAAAAAGAAGTCAAAAGTAGGAGAATAAAGAAAGGAAAAATGGATATAAATACAAAAGAGAAGTAAGAATAAAGAATCCTTCCTTTTAAAAAGGAAGAAGAATAAAATATCTGGTTGATCCTGCCAGTATTATATGCTGATGTTAAAGATTAAGCCATGCATGTGTAAGTATAAAGACCAAGTAGGATGAAACTGCGGACGGCTCATTATAACAGTAATAGTTTCTTTGGTTAGTAAAGTACAAGGATAGCTTTGTGAATGATAAAGATAATACTTGAGACGATCCAATTTGTATTAGTACAAAGTGGCCAATTTATGTAAGTAAATTGAGAAATGACATTCTAAGTGAGTTAGGATGCCACGACATTGTAGAACACACAGTGTTTAACAAGTAACCAATGAGAATTTCTGATCTATCAATCAGTTGGTAGTATCGAGGACTACAAGATATACGGATACGAGGAATTGGGGTTCGACATCG
>NW_001859536.1:0-774 GCF_000209125.1 Entamoeba dispar SAW760
TTATATACATATATACATATATACATACACACTCATGATAAAAAGGGCAAGGCCTCTGCGGGAATCGAACCCACGACCTTTCCCTTACTAGGGGAACGCACTGCCATCTATGCTAAGAGGCCTTCCAAGGATATAAAAGTAGTATAAGGGATATAAAAGTAGTATAAGGGATATAAAAGTAGTATAAGGGATATAAAAGTAGTATAAGGGATATAAAAGTAGTATAAGGGATATAGTCATAGAAAGAATATAAAGATATAGTCATATAGTCATATAATAATATAATAAAGTAGTCATATAGTCATATAATAATATAATAAAGTAGTCATATAGTCATATAGTGATATAAACATATAGTCATATAATAATATAGAGAGATATAAAGATGTATAAGGTAAAAAGTAGTATAAAAATAAGAAGGATACATAAAACATATATAGATATAATAATAATAGATATAAGGGGATAATAAAAGATGATATATAATATAACATATATATGGGTATAAGAAGAAAGGATATATAATAAAGATAAATAAGAATATAGAAGAACACAAATAATAATAAGAATAATAATATATATAGTATAATAGTATAAAAAGGAATATAGAATATAGCGATCCCGGTGGGGATCGAACCCACGATCTTCTGCTTAGGAGGCAGACGCGTTTCCACTGCGCCACGAGACATTTACATCATAGAAGTACTAAAAAAAGAATAAGGAAGATGCATATATATAGATATATAGATATATAGATATATAAGTATATAAGTA
>NW_001859535.1:0-987 GCF_000209125.1 Entamoeba dispar SAW760
TAGAAATATAGAAATATAGAAATAAAGGAATATAGAAATAAATACATACATAGATATATAAATAAAGATATATATAAATAAATAAATAAAGAAATATATATATATATATAAATAAAGAAATATATATATAATAGAATATAAAGGTTATAGAAGTTGAAAGGGATTAAAGTAAAGTAATCTAGTCAATAAAAAGACGAGCTTGGCAGGGATCGAACCTGCAATCCCCAGATTCGTAGTCTGATGCGTTTCCATTGCGCCACAAGCCCTATAACATTCATAAAATACTGGGAAGATAAAAAAAGGGATATATAAGTTATATAAATGTTATAAGTTATATAAATGTTATAAGTTATATAAATGATATAAGTTATATAAATGATATAAGTTATATAAATGATATAGATATGATATAGATATAGATATAGATATGATATATAAAAGACATAAGAAAGATAAGATATAAAATAAACAGACTAGGAATAATAATAAAAGTACATAGTCATATAATAATATAATAATATAAGAAAATATATGATAGTCATAGTCATAAGTAAGTAGGATAACGGTAGGTTCATATCAAGTAGGATACACCCGTTCCCATCCGAACACGGAAGTAAAGATGCTTAGAGCCTGATCAGTACCATTATGTTCACACAGATGGGAACGTCAGGTAATCTACCTTTTTGTTTTTATATAGAGAGTTTTTTTTTAAATAAAGGAATAAAGGAATAAAGGAATATAGAAATATAGAAATATAGAAATAAAGGAATATAGAAATAAATACATACATAGATATATAAATAAAGATATATATAAATAAATAAATAAAGAAATATATATATATATATAAATAAAGAAATATATATATAATAGAATATAAAGGTTATAGAAGTTGAAAGGGATAAAGTAAAGTAATCTAGTCATAAAAGACGAGCTTGGCAGGATCGACCTGCATCCCAGATCGTAGTCTGATGCGTTCATTGCGCC
>NW_001859534.1:0-946 GCF_000209125.1 Entamoeba dispar SAW760
AATGAAAAATCTAAAAACAAAAAGAGAGAAAAAATTGAGGATGAAAATTGACCAAAAAATGTCTCATTTTTCACGAAATTCAAGTATGTTAATCTACTACCCAGTGTGATACACATACTTGAATTTCGTGAAGAATTATGACATCTTGGTGGAAACCCATGTCAATAAAAAAAAGAGAAAAAAAATGAAGAATAGGGTTAATAGGGTTAAATAGAAAAGAGAAAAAAAATTAGAAAAAATAAAAAAATGGTGAAAAAAGAACTAAGAACTGAAATAATATCATTCTAAGGAGACATACAGGATGAACAACAAATTAAAAAATAAGAGAGACTAATATACTAAGAAATATTAAGAGACTATTAGACTAATATACTAAGAGAATATTAAAAGATTACTAAGAGACTACTAGACTAATACGCTAAGAGATATTAAGAGACTATTAGACTAATACATAGGTGAGAATGTTAATGTTTGTATTATTTAATTTATAACAATATACTAACCAAATAGATTATTAGACTAAGAGATTTAAAAGACTACTAGACTATTATAAGATATTAAAAGACTACTAGACTACACAAGATATTAAAAGACTATTAATGTTTGTATTATTTAAACACAAAGAGATTATTAATGTTTGTATTATTTAATTTATAATTCTATACTAACCAAATAGATGAATAACTATGTATAATATAATAGTTTTGGGTCTCAAAAAACCCACGAGAAACAAAACTATTTTGAGTAGTATTTAATTATGTTAAGCATTCTTAAAATAAATTATAAACATATTTACAGCTTCATTAAATAAAACCATAAACATACATTACCATAAAAGCATTAAGAGAATAAGGATGATTAATAATAATTAATGCTACTATATAATGAGAGGAATAATAAAGAGAGAATATAGCATTTTACGTTTGTTTAAATAATAAATTATGAG
>NW_001859533.1:0-916 GCF_000209125.1 Entamoeba dispar SAW760
ATTTATACAACTTTGTTAGTTATTTATTAGAAAAAACTATGTTTTTACTTCATAAATTTATTAATAACTTCAAAGTTTTTCTAAAATTAGATAACGACTCAGATTATCCATACAAACAATATAGAATTATTCTAAAAATAGAAAACGATTCAGATTATCCATACAAATAATTTATAAAATTTCTAAAAATAGAAAACGATTCAGATTATCCATACAAACATGTCGCCGAAAATGCCGAATATTTGTTGGTAACCACGTCATCCTTTTCGGCAAATCGAGCTTTTACCATCTTAAAATTTTGGTCTAGTGTTAATCCGATGGTTTTTCCTAGCTTTTGTGTAATAAAGGTTCACTTTTCGACGGAATATCAATTTTTTTCGTTCTATTCCTTCTAATTTCAACAAAAAAACGGTAGTTTTTTCAAAAAGGGCATTTTCAAAAATCGTATTTCGAGTAGGGGGGGTCTTTTTGCAATTTTTGTTGAAATTTACCCCGTGTAGAAGGAATTTTCGTTGTTATATAAAACATTTGTATGTTGGGTTTTTGTTATTCTTTTTTGTTATTCTTTTTTGTTATTCACTATTTTTAGGTCATTTTTTGTTATTCTTTTTTGTTATTCAAAGGTAATGCTCAATGATGAAATAATCATGAAAAAATTGTTAAAAAATGAGGTCTTCAGATTACCTCCAAGAACATTTTTTACCTTATAAGTTTTCATTAAAACAACCTTGTTACAGAGATATGATAAAATTGACTCAGTGACAAAAAATATTGACTCTACTCATCTATACGTCCTTCAATACTTTATCTACAAAACAATTATTTTATTTGATATATCAGTATTATAATTATTATTTTATATTATATGAAAAACGATGTATATTTAAGATAAGTCATTTTTTGTGTCTCAAAAAAA
>NW_001859532.1:0-964 GCF_000209125.1 Entamoeba dispar SAW760
AAATCAAAAAAGTGCACTTTTTCAATAAAATTGTTGAACTTGTATCTCATCTACAACCTCACCATTTCTGATAAACTTTATTTTTGGAGGTTCCATATAAAGTTACTAGATACTAGTACTTTTTATTAAAATCAGACGCATTTAACTTCTTTCGTCTAATTTAGACAGAAACATGTCAAAAATTATCTCAGATAGAAAGCGACCAGAATTAATAATTTTTATCTTTTTGTAGAGTGCATATTAATGTGATTAATACTTAGTACTTTTTATTAAAATTGACGACATTTAACTTCTTTCATTTGGTTTAGATAAAAATAGAATAAATTAATATCTCAAATACATGACGATCACAATTAATAATTTTTATCTTTTTGCAGAGTGCTTTTGAAGATAATTGATATATAGTACTTTATATTAAAATCATAAAAAGTGCACCTTTTTTCAACAAATTTGTTGAATTAATATCTCTGCTACAACCTCACCATTTCTGATAAAACTTTATTTTTTGGAGGATCCACAGAACGATATTGGATACCTAGTACTTTTTATTAAAATCAAAAAAGTGCACCTTTTTTCAACAAATTTGTTGAATTAATATCTCTGCTACAACCTCACCATTTCTGATAAAACTTTATTTTTTGGAGGATCCACAGAACGATATTGGATACCTAGTACTTTTTATTAAAATCAAAAAAGTGCACCTTTTTTCAATAAAATTGTTGAATTAATATCTCTGCTACAACCTCACCATTTCTGATAAAACTTTATTTTTTGGAGGATCCACAGAACGATATTGGATACCTAGTACTTTATATTAAAATCATAAAAAGTGCACCTTTTTTCAATAAAATTGTTGAATTAATATCTCTGCTACAACCTCACCATTTCTGATAAAACTTTATTTTTTGGAGGATCCACAGAACGATATTGGATACCTAGTACTTTTTATTAAAATCAAAAAAGT
>NW_001859531.1:0-640 GCF_000209125.1 Entamoeba dispar SAW760
ATCACTAACTATATCCTTTTGACCTTTTACTACTTTATAAACCTTTCTTAGTGTATCTATATACCTTTGACCTTTTACCAGTTTATAAAGGTTTCATGGTGTAGTTGGTTATCACATCATCTTGACGTGGTGAGGGTCCCCGGATCGAACCCGGGTGAAACCATTTTATACTTATAGTAGATGTTTATACTTATAATGTATATCATTCCTTTATATATCTATTTTATATTTATATTTATATTTATATTTATATTTATACATCTATGTTTAATTATTTCAAAAACTATACCTATACCTATATTCTTATCCTTTATATATGTTTATTTATATGTATATATGTATATATGTTTATATAATCTACTTCTTTATATGTTATTATGTTATTATGTTATTATGTTATTAAGTATATATGTATATATGTTTATATGTTAATATATATATATGTTTATGTTATCTACTTCTTTATATATGTTTATGTTTATGTTTATGTTTATGTTTAATCTTTCCCCTTTTTATATTTCTATTATTTATTTATATACTTTCACTTTCTTATATACTCCCTTTTTACTTTTTACTTCCTTCTTTAACTTGTAAGCTTCCTTATCTCAGCTGGTAGCAGCGTTAGACTGAAGTTCTAAAG
>NW_001859530.1:0-1022 GCF_000209125.1 Entamoeba dispar SAW760
TACTCCCTTTTACTTTTACTCCTCTTTAACTTGTAAGCTTCTTAGCTCAGCTGGTAGCAGCGTTAGACTGAAGTTCTAAAGGTCGTTGGTTCGAACCCGACAGGAAGCATACGCTTTTTAGACTTTATATTACTTATCATATCCTAGATATATTAGATATACTACTTATACTACTTATACTACTTATACTATTTTTATTATTTTTATTATTTTTATTATTTTTATTATCTTTATTATCTTTATTATCTTTACTATCTTTACTATCTTTACTATCTTTACTATCTTTACTACACCTTCCATCTTATCTTATGTATATAACTATATCACTATATTCCCTACCAACTTATTATTATATGTATATCTTATCATATGTATATATCACTATTCTTTAGTTACTTACTTATCTATATATAAATATATATAAACCTTTATCTATATCACTATCTATATCCTTTATCTATATATATATATATCTTTGTCTATATCTTTATCTATATCACTTGATATATCTTTATCTACTTTATTTATATCACTAACTATATCCTTTTGACCTTTTACTACTTTATAAACCTTTCTTAGTGTATCTATATACCTTTGACCTTTTACCAGTTTATAAAGGTTTCATGGTGTAGTTGGTTATCACATCATCTTGACGTGGTGAGGGTCCCCGGATCGAACCCGGGTGAAACCATTTTATACTTATAGTAGATGTTTATACTTATAATGTATATCATTCCTTTATATATCTATTTTATATTTATATTTATATTTATATTTATATTTATACATCTATGTTTAATTATTTCAAAAACTATACCTATACCTATATTCTTATCCTTTATATATGTTTATTTATATGTATATATGTATATATGTTTATATAATCTACTTCTTTATATGTTATTATGTTATTATGTTATTATGTTATTAAGTATATATGTATATATGTTTATATGTTAATATATATATATGTTTATGTTATCTACTTCTTTATATATGTTTATGTTTATGTTTATGTTTAT
>NW_001859529.1:0-988 GCF_000209125.1 Entamoeba dispar SAW760
AGATACGCAGTGTCCAAGATGACTCAATGAGACAGAACTCATGTAGATATAGGGTATAGTCATTGATATGATCCAGTACAATCAATACTCTGAAATGATGCCTAACGATCCCTAAGATTTTAACTAGAAAAATTTAAAACATATTAGATTTATCTGATGTGTGAGACCGTAAGGTGATTTCTAGTTAATCCTTTAATAATAAGGCTTGGGGTGTCAGAAAAGTTACCACAGGGATAACTGGCTTGTGGCAGCCAAGCGCTCATAGCGACGTTGCTTTTTGATCCTTCGATGTCGGCTCTTCCTATCCATTTCAAGCAGAATTGAAAAAAGGTATGATTGTTCACCATTTAATAGGGAACGTGAGCTGGGTTTAGACCGTCGTGAGACAGGTTAGTTTTACCCTACCGTTTCGGTAGATCTTCAAAGTATTTAGATAGTAGCACAACTCAGTACGAGAGGAACCGTTGTGTCACGCCACTGGATTATTCAATTATTTGATCAAATAGTGTTGAGAATCTAACACGTGTTGAAATAATGGCTGAAAGCCTCTCAAGCCAGAATTTCGTCTAGATGAATACTTTGTCTTTTTCTTGTTACTTTAGTACAATTGAAAATTATATACGTTGTATTTATTATCTCGTGTATTACTCTATCAAAAGGGTAGTGAATACTGAGTTAACAAAATTCAAAGCATAACTGTTGCTTATAGACGATGGCATCAGAAATCGGTGTTGTAAGCTTTAGAGTTTCTTAATCAATACTCTCGGGTATTGAATGAAACGATTTGCTGAGACTTAACCGTAATTTCTATTTAAATTTATATAAAACTTATTTTAAAATGTATTATCAATTCTTTTTTTCATCCTATATTCATTAAAATTATTAAATTTATTTCTTTTTATTCCTTTTATTCTTTTTTAACATTTTAATATAATTAATTATCTTTTCTGTTTTTTCATTAAATTGGTAAAATAAAGTATAATTATTT
>NW_001859528.1:0-869 GCF_000209125.1 Entamoeba dispar SAW760
TTTTTGAAAATAGTTTACTTTAAAAATAGAACATATTATGTCATAAAATTTTCCAAATTCGAAAATGAAGAAAATTACTTCCATAGAATTTTCAAAAATTTAAAAACAAAAAATTCAAGAATGATTTGAATTTATCTTATTTCTAAAAATAGAATAACAAAAAATTCATTAAAAATAGAAATTGTTATTAACTCAATTTTTATAACATTTTATAACAATAAATTACATGTACCAAAATATATAATAATATAATATTTCATACCACAAATAAATTACGTTCAAAATTATATAAAATATTTTTCAAGTGTTATATTAGTTAAAAAATCAATAAATAATTAAATATCTATATTTCTTTAAAAAGTAATAAATATCAAACACATTATAGTTTATTACTCATAACTATAATTATTATTAATTATGATAGTTATGTATTTGAGATATTAACTTTTTTATCTAAACTAGATGAAAGAAGTTAAATGTCGTCAATTTTAATAAAAAGTACTAAGTATTAATCACATTAATATGCACTCTACAAAAAGATAAAAATTATTAATTCTGGTCGCTTTCTATCTGAGATAATTTTTGACATGTTTCTGTCTAAATTAGATGAAAGAAGTTAAATGTCGTCAATTTTAATAAAAAGTACTAAGTATTAATCACATTAATATGCACTCTACAAAAAGATAAAAATTATTAATTCTGGTCGCTTTCTATCTGAGATAATTTTTGACATGTTTCTGTCTAAATTAGACGAAAGAAGTTAAATGCGTCTGATTTTAATAAAAAGTACTAGGTATCTAGTAACTTTATATGGAACCTCCAAAAAATAAAGTTTTATCAGAAATGGTGAGGTTGTAGATGAGATACAA
>NW_001859527.1:0-441 GCF_000209125.1 Entamoeba dispar SAW760
TCTCATACATAATTATGTTAAATAAAATGATGAAATAATCATGAAAAAATTGTTAAAAAATGAGGTCTTCAGATTACCTCCAAGAACATTTTTTACCTTATAAGTTTTCATTAAAACAACCTTGTTACAGAGATATGATAAAATTGACTCAGTGACAAAAAATATTGACTCTACTCATCTATACGTCCTTCAATACTTTATCTACAAAACAATTATTTTATTTGATATATCAGTATTATAATTATTATTTTATATTATATGAAAAACGATGTATATTTAAGATAAGTCATTTTTTGTGTCTCAAAAAAATCATGATAGAAGTATCATTTTTTATAAATTTTTATTAATAAATCACTTGTTTAAAATTAATATCTGAACAACTTTTACCTTATAAATTTTTATACTTTCGATGACATTTTTTGAGACATGAATGAAAATTTT
>NW_001859526.1:0-906 GCF_000209125.1 Entamoeba dispar SAW760
ACTCTCTATATAAAAACAAAAAGGTAGATTACCTGACGTTCCCATCTGTGTGAACATAATGGTACTGATCAGGCTCTAAGCATCTTTACTTCCGTGTTCGGATGGGAACGGGTGTATCCTACTTGATATGAACCTACCGTTATCCTACTTACTTATGACTATGACTATCATATATTTTCTTATATTATTATATTATTATATGACTATGTACTTTTATTATTATTCCTAGTCTGTTTATTTTATATCTTATCTTTCTTATGTCTTTTATATATCATATCTATATCTATATCTATATCATATCTATATCATTTATATAACTTATATCATTTATATAACTTATATCATTTATATAACTTATAACATTTATATAACTTATAACATTTATATAACTTATATATCCCTTTTTTTATCTTCCCAGTATTTTATGAATGTTATAGGGCTTGTGGCGCAATGGAAACGCATCAGACTACGAATCTGGGGATTGCAGGTTCGATCCCTGCCAAGCTCGTCTTTTTATTGACTAGATTACTTTACTTTAATCCCTTTCAACTTCTATAACCTTTATATTCTATTATATATATATTTCTTTATTTATATATATATATATATTTCTTTATTTATTTATTTATATATATCTTTATTTATATATCTATGTATGTATTTATTTCTATATTCCTTTAGTTCTATATTTCTATATTTCTATATTCCTTTATTCCTTTATTCCTTTATTTAAAAAAAAACTCTCTATATAAAAACAAAAAGGTAGATTACCTGACGTTCCCATCTGTGTGAACATAATGGTACTGATCAGGCTCTAAGCATCTTTACTTCCGTGTTCGGATGGGAACGGGTGTATCCTACTTGATATGAACCTACCGTTATCCTACTTACTTATGACTATGACTA
>NW_001859525.1:0-1018 GCF_000209125.1 Entamoeba dispar SAW760
ATGCTCTCTAGTAACTCCATTGTAGCGCGCGTGCGGCCCAGATGTCTAAGGGCATCACAGACCTGTTATTGCTGAATGCTTCCTTTTTCTTTTTCCCACGTTAAAAGAGTTCTAATCGAAATTAGATAACTAACAATTAAAATAGGACAATTGAAATGTGTCCCTTTAAGAAGTGGTACTTACGCACCTGTTCTTGCGAACATTTCTGTCTTATAGGCAGAAAACTAATTAATAGGTTTCAGTCTCGTTCGTTACCGGAATTAACCTGACAAATCACTCCACCAACTAAGAACGGCCATGCACCACTACCCAATAAATCATGAAAGAACTCTTAATCTGTCATTCCTTCTACTGTTCGGTCTTGGTAAGTTTTCCCGTGTTGAGTCAAATTAAGCCGCAGGCTCCACTCCTGGTGTGCCCTTCCGTCAATTCCTTTAAGTTTCAGCCTTGTGACCATACTCCCCCTGAAGTCCATAAACTCAAGATTTCTCTTTAAGTTCTGAACAAGGTAGTATTGATATACTTGGATTTAGAAACAATGTTTCTTCATCTTTGTACATCTGAATTTCATCCAATCCTTGGTTGACATCGTTTATAGTTAGGACTACGACGGTATCTGATCGTCTTCGATCCCCTAACTTTCGTTCTTGATTAATGGACCCAGTTGAGTGAAATGCTTTCGCTCTCGTGCATCTTATAGCGATCATGGATTTTCACCTCTCCCGTTATTTTCTGAATCACCCCAATTGTTCCTTTTAATCCTTCTCTCGAAATGTCTAATTGACATCTCCTCAGCATTGTCCCATGCTTGAATATTCATTAACATAATGTTTTGCTTTAAACACCTTATTTTATTCAAAGTAATGACAACTCAATTACTTGAATTGTCTCCTTCTTTGATTTTAATTTAACATTTCTAGAAACTTCACTTAATGTAAAGTCTTCAAATGTATAAAATCACATTTTAATCAACTACGAGCGTTTTAATCACAGCCACTTTAATATACACTATTGGAGC
>NW_001859524.1:0-830 GCF_000209125.1 Entamoeba dispar SAW760
CTATTTCTACTTATATTATGTTATATTATCTATTCTTATCTATTATTAACTATTCCTATTTATCTATTATATTTATTATATTTATTATTATTATTATTATATTTCTTATTATTATTATATATCTTATTATCTATACTTATGTATTATTACTTATTTTATATCATAAGTATTTTATACTTTTATACTTTTATACTTTTATACTTTTATACCTTTATACCTTTATACCTTTATACCTTTATACCTTTATACCTTTATACCTTTATAACTTATTCCTTTATTACCTTATTACCTTCTATGTATACTTTATCCACTTAGTGTTTACTTATTCTTATATATTATGTTTATATACTACCCACTATTCTGTATTATCCCTAGACTCTATGTATATCACTTAGTGCTTATATTCTACTTATATTCTACTATATACATCTATCTTTTTAACTTCTACACTATTCCTTGTACTTTTATACCTATATCACTATATCATTATATGTTTATATGTATATATGACTATATGACTATATGTTTATATGTTTATATGTATATATCACTATATACCTATATGTTTATATGACTATATGTTTATATGACTATATGTTTATATGTTTATATGTTTATATGTTTATATGTTTATATGACTATATGACTATATGTTTATATCACTATATCACTATATGTTTATATGACTATATGACTATATGACTATATCACTATATACTATGAACATATATGTGCTGTTATATCCTTTGTGATGGCTTTGTAGTTAAGTGGTAAAATACCCGCTTTGGGTGCGGGTGGCCCGGGTTCGATTCCCGGCGAAGCCCTTTTTA
>NW_001859523.1:0-758 GCF_000209125.1 Entamoeba dispar SAW760
ATAAGTTATATAAATGATATAAGTTATATAAATGATATAGATATGATATAGATATAGATATAGATATGATATATAAAAGACATAAGAAAGATAAGATATAAAATAAACAGACTAGGAATAATAATAAAAGTACATAGTCATATAATAATATAATAATATAAGAAAATATATGATAGTCATAGTCATAAGTAAGTAGGATAACGGTAGGTTCATATCAAGTAGGATACACCCGTTCCCATCCGAACACGGAAGTAAAGATGCTTAGAGCCTGATCAGTACCATTATGTTCACACAGATGGGAACGTCAGGTAATCTACCTTTTTGTTTTTATATAGAGAGTTTTTTTTTAAATAAAGGAATAAAGGAATAAAGGAATATAGAAATATAGAAATATAGAAATAAAGGAATATAGAAATAAATACATACATAGATATATAAATAAAGATATATATAAATAAATAAATAAAGAAATATATATATATATATAAATAAAGAAATATATATATAATAGAATATAAAGGTTATAGAAGTTGAAAGGGATTAAAGTAAAGTAATCTAGTCAATAAAAAGACGAGCTTGGCAGGGATCGAACCTGCAATCCCCAGATTCGTAGTCTGATGCGTTTCCATTGCGCCACAAGCCCTATAACATTCATAAAAATACTGGGAAGATAAAAAAAGGGATATATAAGTTATATAAATGTTATAAGTTATATAAATGTTATAAGTTATATAAATGATATAAGTTATATAAATGAT
>NW_001859522.1:0-986 GCF_000209125.1 Entamoeba dispar SAW760
TACTACCTTGTTCAGAACTTAAAGAGAAATCTTGAGTTTATGGACTTCAGGGGGAGTATGGTCACAAGGCTGAAACTTAAAGGAATTGACGGAAGGGCACACCAGGAGTGGAGCCTGCGGCTTAATTTGACTCAACACGGGAAAACTTACCAAGACCGAACAGTAGAAGGAATGACAGATTAAGAGTTCTTTCATGATTTATTGGGTAGTGGTGCATGGCCGTTCTTAGTTGGTGGAGTGATTTGTCAGGTTAATTCCGGTAACGAACGAGACTGAAACCTATTAATTAGTTTTCTGCCTATAAGACAGAAATGTTCGCAAGAACAGGTGCGTAAGTACCACTTCTTAAAGGGACACATTTCAATTGTCCTATTTTAATTGTTAGTTATCTAATTTCGATTAGAACTCTTTTAACGTGGGAAAAAGAAAAAGGAAGCATTCAGCAATAACAGGTCTGTGATGCCCTTAGACATCTTGGGCCGCACGCGCGCTACAATGGAGTTACTAGAGAGCATTTTATCATTTACACCTTATTTATTAGGCTATGTCTAATAGGTAGGGATAGTAAGTGGTGTACCGAGATTGAAATAGTTAAGGAAAACTCAAAAGAACGTACATGACAGGGATAAATGATTGGAATTATTTGTTTTGAACGAGGAATTCCTTGTAATATCGAGTCATTAACTCGAGATGAATACGTCCCTGCCCTTTGTACACACCGCCCGTCGCTCCTACCGATTGAATAAAGAGGTGAAATTCTAGGATTCTGTCTTATAGATAGAAAAATGGATTTAAATCTCCTTATTTAGAGGAAGGAGAAGTCGTAACAAGGTTTCCGTAGGTGAACCTGCGGAAGGATCATTAAAAGAAAAGAAATAATCTTTTAAAATAAAACAAGAAATTTATAGAATAAGATAATCTACAAAGAAAAATAATAAAAGTAAGAATAAAAGGAATTTAGAATATAAAGAAGAAAAGAAAAAGTA
>NW_001859521.1:0-937 GCF_000209125.1 Entamoeba dispar SAW760
TAGTATAATAAAGTGATAAAGTGATAAAGTGATAAAGTGATAAAGTGATAAAGTGATAATAAGGTGTACATATACATAAGGGTGTATAAGTTGTATAAGTTGTATAAGTTGTATAAGTTGTATAGATAAGAAAGATAGTATAAGTAGTATAAATACTAAGATACATATATAATAGAAGTAAAGATAATATAGTAAGAAGTAGAATAAGAAGTGTATAAGTATAATAAACATAATAAACATAATAAACATAATAAACATAATAAAGAACATAATAATAATAAACATAATAATAATAATAATAGAAATAAGAATATAGATATATATAATATAATAATATATAAAGAAACATATAAGTGAAGTGTATAAAAAGAATGCATCCGGTGGGGTTCGAACCCACGCATCTTCCGATAGCCGAGCTTAAATCGGCCCCCTTAGACCACTCGGGCACGAATGCTTTGATATATAAATACAGAAATAATGAAGTCTATAAAACTATAAAGGTATAAGTCAGACTATAAGATACACACATATAGTATAGACTAGTAATAATAAAGTGATAAAGTGATAAAGTGATAAAGTGATAAAGTGATAAAGTGATAATAAGGGAATAAGTTAATAAGGTAATAAGTTAATAAGTTAAAGTGTAGGTAGTATAAGTATAGAAGACAAGAACATAGTATAGTCATATAATCATATAGAATAGATATAAAAATAGATAAAGGTATAGAAATATACATAATAATAAGAACATATAAACATATAAGAATATAATAAACATAAATAACATAATAATAATAAACATAATAAAAAACATAATAATAATAAACATATATATAATATATATAGATAGATAATAGATAATAGATACTATATGGAGATGAGGGGTATCGATCCCTTGCCCTCGCATGCGAGCGAAGCTCTACAATGAGCTACATCC
>NW_001859520.1:0-1001 GCF_000209125.1 Entamoeba dispar SAW760
ACTTCCTAGGGATATTCAGGTGGAACCAGCTACTAGATAGTTCGATGAGTCTTTCGCCCCTATACTCAAATATGACAAGTAATTTGCACGTTAACACTGCGTGAATCTTCCACCAAAGTTTCCTTCGGCTTCAATCCGTTCAAGTATAGTTCACCATCTTTCGGGTCCTAACATATTTACTTCTTCTATTGAAAGATACTATTGCTAAATGTATTTCTACACTCTCATAGTTTTTCGTTTTCTCTTCATGTTATAGCTTTCCTGCTATTCTCATTCGCATCCATGTTAGACTCCTTGGTCCGTGTTTCAAGACGGGTAGATAATTTACTTCTTCAAGAGTTTCTATTCTCGGGATTAAATGTATTAATCTTACCTTAAATAGCTTTTATCATTCCATTATTATTGGATTTTTACTTTTAATTCACAATTAAATACTAAGATTTCTCTTAATATTCTCGTTTATTAATAATCACTATAAATGAAATAATTCTCTTGCTCTTAATAATTTCCTATATTACAAATTTCAATACAATCTTATTAAATATACTACTTATATATCTAATCTTTTTATATTTTTATTTATAATACATTCTACTATTTTTCTTATAAATTATCCGTTCACATATTACTCTTTCAAGCTCTTTTCACTCTTTTTCCAAAGTTCTTTTAAGTTTTCCTTCACAGTACTTCTTTGCTATCAGTTTTCCTGTAATATTTAGACTTTGATGAATACTATCACCTTTTCGATTTATACTTCCAAATAAATTTACTCTTTTCTAAACTATATTCTTTTCAAAATATATTTAAATTGACGAGGCTTTCACTCTCTCTGGCTCAGCATTCGTTCTGAATTCAATCTAAATTATCTCTTTTAAATATAATTTTTCTTTTAGTTACACTCTGAATAATTTAAGACTAGCCTCACACATTGCTGTATTCTTCTAACCTTTTTACAATTATCCATTTTTATCAACTTGGTCTTTTCTTTTTCATTCGCCATA
>NW_001859519.1:0-817 GCF_000209125.1 Entamoeba dispar SAW760
CTTTTTATATTTATTTATTTCACTTTTTATATATATATTACACCTTTTTTTTATATTATATATACCTCCATCCTTGGAAGGCCTCTTAGCATAGATGGCAGTGCGTTCCCCTAGTAAGGGAAAGGTCGTGGGTTCGATTCCCGCAGAGGCCTTACACTTTTTATGCCTCCTATAATCTATATGTTTACTTATATCTTATATCTTATATCTTATATCTTACATCTTACATCTTACATCTTA
Organism: Entamoeba dispar SAW760; assembly: GCF_000209125.1. NCBI lineage: Eukaryota > Evosea > Mastigamoebida > Endamoebidae > Entamoeba > Entamoeba dispar. The sequence continues at coordinate 241 of NW_001859519.1, forward strand.
GTTCTTATCTTTATATCTATATATACATCTAGATACTTTTCTATTCTTATTTCTAGATCCTTTTCTATCTATATATTCATATATGTGTAAATGTTTAGATATCTATAACCTTTTATGTTCTATTATTCTTACTCTATCTTTATCCTATATAGACTTTCTATTTTATCTTTATATTATTCCTATAGTGTTACCCTATTCTATTCTTATATTCTTATAGAGTTATACCTTTATATGACTATATGACTATAGTGTTATAGTGTTATACCTTTATACCTTTATACTATTCTATTCCTCTTATACCTTTATACCTATATAGAGTTATACCTTTATACCTTTATACCTTTATACCTTTATAGTGTTTTTATTCTTTGATTTTATTATATGACAACCAGCAAGAGTGGCCGAGTGGTCCAAGGCGGCAGTTTAAGGTACTGTTCTCTTCGGAGGCGTGGGTTCGAACCCCACCTCTTGCATTTTACTATATTCTATCTTTATGTACCCTTTTATATCTATATATATGTCACTTATCACTTTATAACTTATGTTATATATTAAACTTTATCATTTCTACTTTTCT
>NW_001859518.1:0-959 GCF_000209125.1 Entamoeba dispar SAW760
TGATATGAACCTACCGTTATCCTACTTACTTATGACTATGACTATCATATATTTTCTTATATTTATTATATTATTATATGACTATGTACTTTTATTATTATTCCTAGTCTGTTTATTTTATATCTTATCTTTCTTATGTCTTTTATATATCATATCTATATCTATATCTATATCATATCTATATCATTTATATAACTTATATCATTTATATAACTTATATCATTTATATAACTTATAACATTTATATAACTTATAACATTTATATAACTTATATATCCCTTTTTTTATCTTCCCAGTATTTTATGAATGTTATAGGGCTTGTGGCGCAATGGAAACGCATCAGACTACGAATCTGGGGATTGCAGGTTCGATCCCTGCCAAGCTCGTCTTTTTATTGACTAGATTACTTTACTTTAATCCCTTTCAACTTCTATAACCTTTATATTCTATTATATATATATTTCTTTATTTATATATATATATATATTTCTTTATTTATTTATTTATATATATCTTTATTTATATATCTATGTATGTATTTATTTCTATATTCCTTTATTTCTATATTTCTATATTTCTATATTCCTTTATTCCTTTATTCCTTTATTTAAAAAAAAACTCTCTATATAAAAACAAAAAGGTAGATTACCTGACGTTCCCATCTGTGTGAACATAATGGTACTGATCAGGCTCTAAGCATCTTTACTTCCGTGTTCGGATGGGAACGGGTGTATCCTACTTGATATGAACCTACCGTTATCCTACTTACTTATGACTATGACTATCATATATTTTCTTATATTATTATATTATTATATGACTATGTACTTTTATTATTATTCCTAGTCTGTTTATTTTATATCTTATCTTTCTTATGTCTTTTATATATCATATCTATATCTATATCTATATCATATCTATATCATTTATATAACTTATATCATTTATATAACTTATAT
>NW_001859517.1:0-867 GCF_000209125.1 Entamoeba dispar SAW760
TGTAACAGAAAGGTCATGGTTTCGATCCCCATAGTCGCCTTACACTTTTTTATATTATATATATCCACTTTTTCTATGTATATATATATATATATTCACTTCTACTTTAAACTTATTATCTTATATATCCTATTTATACTATTAACTACTACTATATTATATATTATATATTAAATATTATTCATATTTACTTATATATTATATATTATATATATTCACTTCTCTTTTTATATTTTATATCTTATATCTTATATCTTATATTTTATATCTTACTTCTGTTCTTATCTATACTACTTATACTATCTATACTGTGACTATCCTTTTAACTTATCTATTCCATATATACTTAGATACTTAGTTAACTTCTTTGACCAGTTACCCTCTACCTATTTATATCTTTTCTTGTTTATAATCTCCCATAATTTTTCTTTACTTACTTATTTATATTTTATATCATTAATCTTATTAAAAACTTAGTGATTGGATGAGTAACGCCCATCTGTAACCAAATTGTTTGGAATCATTATAAAAAAATAGAATTGATCCTATCATAATTATGAACATTTGAGACTACCCCATCCCATATCTTCGTACTTCATTACTTAATTTACGTAGGTAGATTTAGTGCGGAAGGTAACGAACAGGGTACAGCGTGAGGCCGGTTAACGGAGCAACGAAAACCTGTCTACGAATGATAGACCTGGGTTGAAAAGGATGTCAAGTTGATATGATTGATAGTATTGGAACTATTTCTTTTATTATTATATTATATTCTATTTCTTTTAGTTTTTTTATTTTATATTCTCTATCTATATATGTTTATATATTATTATATATTATATTCTTATCATTTATTATATCTATATT
>NW_001859516.1:0-876 GCF_000209125.1 Entamoeba dispar SAW760
TTTTATCTATACTTGCGTCAAGAATTAATAATAACTATAACAATTACTAGTACACTAAAAGTTTTTTGATATTTATTACTTTTTATAGAAAATGATTTAATTATCCATTTATTCATTAATCATTAAAATGAATTGTTAAAAATTATTTTATCTATACTGCGTCAAGAATTAATAATAACTATAACAATTACTAGTACACTAAAAGTTATTTGATATTTATTACTTTTTATAGAAAATGATTTAATTATCCATTTATTCATTAATCATTAAAATGAATTGTTAAAAATTATTTTATCTATACTGCGTCAAGAATTAATAATAACTATAACAATTACTAGTACACTAAAAGTTATTTGATATTTATTACTTTTTATAGAAAATGATTTAATTATCAATAATTAATAAATTATGTTAGAATGAATTGTTAAAAATTATTTTATCTATACTGCGTCAAGAATTAATAATAACTATAACAATTACTAGTACACTAAAAGTTATTTGATATTTATTACTTTTTATAGAAAATGATTTAATTATCAATAATTAATAAATTATGTTAGAATGAATTGTTAAAAATTATTTTATCTATACTGCGTCAAGAATTAATAATAACTATAACAATTACTAGTACACTAAAAGTTATTTGATATTTATTACTTTTTATAGAAAATGATTTAATTATCCATTTATTCATTAATCATTAAAATGAATTGTTAAAAATTATTTTATCTATACTGCGTCAAGAATTAATAATAACTATAACAATTACTAGTACACTAAAAGTTATTTGATATTTATTACTTTTTATAGAAAATGATTTAATTATCCATTTATTCATTAATCATTAAAATGAATTGTTAAAAATTATTTTATCTA
>NW_001859515.1:0-901 GCF_000209125.1 Entamoeba dispar SAW760
TCTGAATGGGAATTCTTTCTTTTAAAAATAGAATTTTTGAATAATTAACAAAATTTTTTGAAAATAGTTTACTTTAAAAATAGAACATAATATGTCATAAAATTTTCCAAATTCGAAAATGAAGAAAATTACTTCCATAGAATTTTCAAAAATTTAAAAACAAAAAATTCAAGAATGATTTGAATTTATCTTATTTCTAAAAATAGAATAACAAAAAATTCATTAAAAATAGAAATTGTTATTAACTCAATTTTTATAACATTTTATAACAATAAATTACATGTACCAAAATATATAATAATATAATATTTCATACCACAAATAAATTACGTTCAAAATTATATAAAATATTTTTCAAGTGTTATATTAGTTAAAAAATCAATAAATAATTAAATATCTATATTTCTTTAAAAAGTAATAAATATCAAACACATTATAGTTTATTACTCATAACTATAATTATTATTAATTATGATAGTTATGTATTTGAGATATTAACTTTTTTATCTAAACTAGATGAAAGAAGTTAAATGTCGTCAATTTTAATAAAAAGTACTAAGTATTAATCACATTAATATGCACTCTACAAAAAGATAAAAATTATTAATTCTGGTCGCTTTCTATCTGAGATAATTTTTGACATGTTTCTGTCTAAATTAGATGAAAGAAGTTAAATGTCGTCAATTTTAATAAAAAGTACTAAGTATTAATCACATTAATATGCACTCTACAAAAAGATAAAAATTATTAATTCTGGTCGCTTTCTATCTGAGATAATTTTTGACATGTTTCTGTCTAAATTAGACGAAAGAAGTTAAATGCGTCTGATTTTAATAAAAAGTACTAGGTATCTAGTAACTTTATATGGAACCTCCAAAAAATAAAGTTTTATCAGAAATGG
>NW_001859514.1:0-793 GCF_000209125.1 Entamoeba dispar SAW760
AGGGTACATATATACATATATACATATATAAATATATACATATATAAATATATAAATATATACATAAGTACATATATACATAAAAGAATAAGAAGTACATAAGTACATATATAATATATATATATACATAGAAGAAATAAAAAGTAAAAAGTAAAAAGTAAAAAATAAGAATAAGGTATAGTAAAGATAGTCTATATATAATAGGTATAAAATAAGTAATAAGTAATAAGTAATAAGTAATATATAATATATAAAGAAATATAGAAATAAAAAGGAATAAATATAATAAGTCATTACATATATAAAATAAACATAAATAATAAAATAAAATTTAAATAAATATAAAAATATATATAAATATAGTCATAGTCTAGAAGTCAAGAATACTAATAATCTGTGAGCCTTCCTAGCTCAGTCGGTAGAGCGCGCGGCTCTTAACCGCGCGGTCGTGGGTTCGAGCCCCACGGGGGGCGTATTTTTATAATAAGAATAGGTGGTATAAGAGGAAATAGTATAAAGTATAAAGGTATAAAGGTATAAAGGTATAAAGGTATAAATGGTTATAGGTATAAAAGTATAAAAGTATAAAAGTATAAGAATATAAAGGTATAAAGGGATAAGAATAGTATAAGAGGAATAGAATAGTATAGTATAAAGGGATAAGAATAGCATATAGGTAATAGTATAAAGTAGGTACATCTAATAAGGATATAGGAAGTAAAATACTAAGTAAAATAATAAGGAAGTATAAAAAGATATATACATATATACATGTATAAGTATAATAAATAGA
>NW_001859513.1:0-886 GCF_000209125.1 Entamoeba dispar SAW760
TTCTACTATTCTACTTTACTGTTATTCTACTATACTACTATTCTACTATTCTACTATTCTCCTATTTCCTGACTATCTATACACTATAAGCACTTGTGGTCCAATGGTATGACGTATCCCTGCCACGGATGAGACCCGGGTTCGATTCCCGGCAAGTGCACTTTTTATGCTCTTATACTTATGTATTATGACCCTTTAGACTAAAAAAAATATCATCTATACTATATATATTATATATATTATATATACTATAACTATGTATATATTATTATCTTATTCCTTATTCATTTCTACTTTTATCTTATTATACTTAAACCTCTTATTATTTAATCTCTTTATGTATACATCCTTTATATTATCCATATATATATTATATCTTATCTTTTATATATTATATATTATATATTATATATCTTCCTTTTTATATATTATATATTATATCTTATCTTTTATATATTATATATTATATCTTATATCTTATATATGTTTATAACTTTATATGTTTATGAGTTAGACTCCTTATTATTATCTTTCCACTTATTATTCCCTTCTATATCTTAGTATTTCTATCTTCTATATACTACTATCCTATTTTATTACTATACTTCTATTTTACTACTATACTATTCGACTATATATTACTTCTTTATTCTACTATTCGACTATTCTCTCCTGTTTATCTATACACTAGATTACTACTATAGTACTTTCCTATTCTACTATACTACTATACTACTATTCTACTATTCTACTATACTACTATACTACTATACTACTATACTACTATACTACTATTCTACTATTCTACTATTCTACTATACTGTTATTCTACTATTCTACTATACTGTTATTCTACTATACTACTATTCTACTATTCTACTATTCT
>NW_001859512.1:0-956 GCF_000209125.1 Entamoeba dispar SAW760
GTGCAGCAGCCGCGGTATTCCAGCTCCAATAGTGTATATTAAAGTTGCTGTGATTAAAACGCTCGTAGTTGAATTAAAATGTGATTTTATACATTTTGAAGACTTTACATTAAGTGAAGTTTCTAGAAATGTTAAATTAAAATCAAAGAAGGAGACAATTCAAGTAATTGAGTTGTCATTACTTTGAATAAAATAAGGTGTTTAAAGCAAAACATTATGTTAATGAATATTCAAGCATGGGACAATGCTGAGGAGATGTCAATTAGACATTTCGAGAGAAGGATTAAAAGGAACAATTGGGGTGATTCAGAAAATAACGGGAGAGGTGAAAATCCATGATCGCTATAAGATGCACGAGAGCGAAAGCATTTCACTCAACTGGGTCCATTAATCAAGAACGAAAGTTAGGGGATCGAAGACGATCAGATACCGTCGTAGTCCTAACTATAAACGATGTCAACCAAGGATTGGATGAAATTCAGATGTACAAAGATGAAGAAACATTGTTTCTAAATCCAAGTATATCAATACTACCTTGTTCAGAACTTAAAGAGAAATCTTGAGTTTATGGACTTCAGGGGGAGTATGGTCACAAGGCTGAAACTTAAAGGAATTGACGGAAGGGCACACCAGGAGTGGAGCCTGCGGCTTAATTTGACTCAACACGGGAAAACTTACCAAGACCGAACAGTAGAAGGAATGACAGATTAAGAGTTCTTTCATGATTTATTGGGTAGTGGTGCATGGCCGTTCTTAGTTGGTGGAGTGATTTGTCAGGTTAATTCCGGTAACGAACGAGACTGAAACCTATTAATTAGTTTTCTGCCTATAAGACAGAAATGTTCGCAAGAACAGGTGCGTAAGTACCACTTCTTAAAGGGACACATTTCAATTGTCCTATTTTAATTGTTAGTTATCTAATTTCGATTAGAACTCTTTTAACGTGGGAAAAAGAA
>NW_001859511.1:0-978 GCF_000209125.1 Entamoeba dispar SAW760
GTTTTATTGTGATTAAAAGTAAAAATCCAATAATAATGGAATGATAAAAGCTATTTAAGGTAAGATTAATACATTTAATCCCGAGAATAGAAACTCTTGAAGAAGTAAATTATCTACCCGTCTTGAAACACGGACCAAGGAGTCTAACATGGATGCGAATGAGAATAGCAGGAAAGCTATAACATGAAGAGAAAACGAAAAACTATGAGAGTGTAGAAATACATTTAGCAATAGTATCTTTCAATAGAAGAAGTAAATATGTTAGGACCCGAAAGATGGTGAACTATACTTGAACGGATTGAAGCCGAAGGAAACTTTGGTGGAAGATTCACGCAGTGTTAACGTGCAAATTACTTGTCATATTTGAGTATAGGGGCGAAAGACTCATCGAACTATCTAGTAGCTGGTTCCACCTGAATATTCCCTTAGGAAGGTCAAAGTATTAATAGTATTGATTGGTAAAGATAATGATTAGGTGTAATGGGTGAGTATTTTCACTCAACATCTTGTCAAACTATGAATAAACAAAGAAGAATTCTCAGTGTTAAATACACTTCAGGAATTTAAATATAAACATACTTTGAATCGGCCAAGTCTGGTAAGCAGGACTGGCGATGCGGGATGAACCGAACGTCGAGATAAAGTGCCAAAAAGAAACATAACGAGTACCACAAAAGGTATTCATTCATATTGACAATAGGACGGTGGCCATGGAAGTCGGAAACCGCTAAGGAATGTGTAACAACTCACCTATCGAATGAATGAGTCCTGAAAATGGATGGCATTATAATTTCTTAACTGATACTCGACCGTTAAAATGAAGACATTTTAACGAGTAAGGAAACGAAATGGCGTAAGGACAACAAAAGTAGTAAAGATTTAAAGTAATTTAGATTGAAACTGTCCTTAGTGCAGATCTTGGTGGTAGTAGCAAATACTAAGAGAGGAAAAAAACATCTTAGAACTGAGGAGGAGAAA
>NW_001859510.1:0-870 GCF_000209125.1 Entamoeba dispar SAW760
TCTTCCTGATGAAATTATAGATAAAAATGATCTTCATTTTAAATTATTGACTGAATTTTCAAAGAAAATCTTAAAATCACAATATAATTTATTAAATAATAAAGTATTATGTGATGAGATTCAATATTGTATTAGTTGTCAAATAAGAAGTGTTAATCATAAAGTAGCATGGTATTGTTATCATTTGATGAAAGAAAGAAAAAATATGTCATTAAAATATCTTATTAATTATGATGACCTTCCATCATTTGCTTTTAAATCAAAACAAACTATAATAAATTGGAATGATAAATCTATTTCTAATATTGAATTACCAAAGAGTTATAGTTTGATAAGAAATGTAGTTGTAAATAAAATGAAACATAATACAAATGTACATCCAAGGAATAAAGTTGAATTTAGGAAAAGAAAATCAAAAGAAGTATTTTTTAATGAAATTGCACCATTTCAAATGAAGAAGTATGTAATTAGTGAAAGAAGTAAAAATGATGAAGATAAAATAATTAATGATGATAATGAAATTATTGAAGAAGATAATGTTGAAGAAAGAATGTCATCAATTCATTCACATAATTCTATCACTAAAATATCTCAAAATGAAATATATATTAATGAAATACATGAATATGATAGTATATTAACAGAAGATGAATTTGAAAAGATAATGAAAACATTTAATGTTCCACAAAAATGTATGTTATGATGAATATCAAAGAATAATAATATATATCAATTACCATATAATATTAAAGAAATAGAAACAATTATATTCCCATTTTCATCAAAAAATAAATATTGATTAATAGCATATGTTAATAAAATTAATATAATAGGAAAAGAAAGAAAAGAATGTGTAGTACATATTAAATA
>NW_001859509.1:0-1025 GCF_000209125.1 Entamoeba dispar SAW760
CAATGCTGAGGAGATGTCAATTAGACATTTCGAGAGAAGGATTAAAAGGAACAATTGGGGTGATCAGAAAATAACGGGAGAGGTGAAAATCCATGATCGCTATAAGATGCACGAGAGCGAAAGCATTTCACTCAACTGGGTCCATTAATCAAGAACGAAAGTTAGGGGATCGAAGACGATCAGATACCGTCGTAGTCCTAACTATAAACGATGTCAACCAAGGATTGGATGAAATTCAGATGTACAAAGATGAAGAAACATTGTTTCTAAATCCAAGTATATCAATACTACCTTGTTCAGAACTTAAAGAGAAATCTTGAGTTTATGGACTTCAGGGGGAGTATGGTCACAAGGCTGAAACTTAAAGGAATTGACGGAAGGGCACACCAGGAGTGGAGCCTGCGGCTTAATTTGACTCAACACGGGAAAACTTACCAAGACCGAACAGTAGAAGGAATGACAGATTAAGAGTTCTTTCATGATTTATTGGGTAGTGGTGCATGGCCGTTCTTAGTTGGTGGAGTGATTTGTCAGGTTAATTCCGGTAACGAACGAGACTGAAACCTATTAATTAGTTTTCTGCCTATAAGACAGAAATGTTCGCAAGAACAGGTGCGTAAGTACCACTTCTTAAAGGGACACATTTCAATTGTCCTATTTTAATTGTTAGTTATCTAATTTCGATTAGAACTCTTTTAACGTGGGAAAAAGAAAAAGGAAGCATTCAGCAATAACAGGTCTGTGATGCCCTTAGACATCTTGGGCCGCACGCGCGCTACAATGGAGTTACTAGAGAGCATTTTATCATTTACACCTTATTTATTAGGCTATGTCTAATAGGTAGGGATAGTAAGTGGTGTACCGAGATTGAAATAGTTAAGGAAAACTCAAAAGAACGTACATGACAGGGATAAATGATTGGAATTATTTGTTTTGAACGAGGAATTCCTTGTAATATCGAGTCATTAACTCGAGATGAATACGTCCCTGCCCTTTGTACACACCGCCCGTCGCTCCTACCGATG
>NW_001859508.1:0-975 GCF_000209125.1 Entamoeba dispar SAW760
TTAATAACCATAAAATAAAATATGACAAAAATTCTGTTAAAAAATTAAAATAATTATACTTTATTTTACCAATTTAATATTTAATGATAAAAAAGAAAGATAATTAATTATATTAAAATGTTAAAAATGAGTAAAAATTTAACCATAAAATAAAATATGACAAAAATTCTGTTAAAAAATTAAAATAATTATACTTTATTTTACCAATTTAATGAAAAAACAGAAAAGATAATTAATTATATTAAAATGTTAAAAAAGAATAAAAGGAATAAAAAGAAATAAATTTAATAATTTTAATGAATATAGGATGAAAAAAAGAATTGATAATACATTTTAAAATAAGTTTTATATAAATTTAAATAGAAATTACGGTTAAGTCTCAGCAAATCGTTTCATTCAATACCCGAGAGTATTGATTAAGAAACTCTAAAGCTTACAACACCGATTTCTGATGCCATCGTCTATAAGCAACAGTTATGCTTTGAATTTTGTTAACTCAGTATTCACTACCCTTTTGATAGAGTAATACACGAGATAATAAATACAACGTATATAATTTTCAATTGTACTAAAGTAACAAGAAAAAGACAAAGTATTCATCTAGACGAAATTCTGGCTTGAGAGGCTTTCAGCCATTATTTCAACACGTGTTAGATTCTCAACACTATTTGATCAAATAATTGAATAATCCAGTGGCGTGACACAACGGTTCCTCTCGTACTGAGTTGTGCTACTATCTAAATACTTTGAAGATCTACCGAAACGGTAGGGTAAAACTAACCTGTCTCACGACGGTCTAAACCCAGCTCACGTTCCCTATTAAATGGTGAACAATCATACCTTTTTTCAATTCTGCTTGAAATGGATAGGAAGAGCCGACATCGAAGATCAAAAGCAACGTCGCTATGAGCGCTTGGCTGCCACAAGCCAGTTATCCTGTGGTACTTTTCTGACACCCCAGCCTTATATTAAAGG
>NW_001859506.1:0-897 GCF_000209125.1 Entamoeba dispar SAW760
CATTTTATATAACTTATATCATTTATATAACTTATAACATTTATATAACTTATAACATTTATATAACTTATATATCCCTTTTTTTATCTTCCCAGTATTTTATGAATGTTATAGGGCTTGTGGCGCAATGGAAACGCATCAGACTACGAATCTGGGGATTGCAGGTTCGATCCCTGCCAAGCTCGTCTTTTTATTGACTAGATTACTTTACTTTAATCCCTTTCAACTTCTATAACCTTTATATTCTATTATATATATATTTCTTTATTTATATATATATATATATTTCTTTATTTATTTATTTATATATATCTTTATTTATATATCTATGTATGTATTTATTTCTATATTCCTTTATTTCTATATTTCTATATTTCTATATTCCTTTATTCCTTTATTCCTTTATTTAAAAAAAAACTCTCTATATAAAAACAAAAAGGTAGATTACCTGACGTTCCCATCTGTGTGAACATAATGGTACTGATCAGGCTCTAAGCATCTTTACTTCCGTGTTCGGATGGGAACGGGTGTATCCTACTTGATATGAACCTACCGTTATCCTACTTACTTATGACTATGACTATCATATATTTTCTTATATTATTATATTATTATATGACTATGTACTTTTATTATTATTCCTAGTCTGTTTATTTTATATCTTATCTTTCTTATGTCTTTTATATATCATATCTATATCTATATCTATATCATATCTATATCATTTATATAACTTATATCATTTATATAACTTATATCATTTATATAACTTATAACATTTATATAACTTATAACATTTATATAACTTATATATCCCTTTTTTATCTTCCCAGTATTTTATGAATGTTATAGGGCTTGTGGCGCAATGGAAACGCATCAGACTACGAATCTGGGGAT
>NW_001859505.1:0-809 GCF_000209125.1 Entamoeba dispar SAW760
GTAGTCTGATGCGTTTCCATTGCGCCACAAGCCCTATAACATTCATAAAATACTGGGAAGATAAAAAAAGGGATATATAAGTTATATAAATGTTATAAGTTATATAAATGTTAGTAAGTTATATAAATGATATAAGTTATATAAATGATATAAGTTATATAAATGATATAGATATGATATAGATATAGATATAGATATGATATATAAAAGACATAAGAAAGATAAGATATAAAATAAACAGACTAGGAATAATAATAAAAGTACATAGTCATATAATAATATAATAATATAAGAAAATATATGATAGTCATAGTCATAAGTAAGTAGGATAACGGTAGGTTCATATCAAGTAGGATACACCCGTTCCCATCCGAACACGGAAGTAAAGATGCTTAGAGCCTGATCAGTACCATTATGTTCACACAGATGGGAACGTCAGGTAATCTACCTTTTTGTTTTTATATAGAGAGTTTTTTTTTAAATAAAGGAATAAAGGAATAAAGGAATATAGAAATATAGAAATATAGAAATAAAGGAATATAGAAATAAATACATACATAGATATATAAATAAAGATATATATAAATAAATAAATAAAGAAATATATATATATATATAAATAAAGAAATATATATATAATAGAATATAAAGGTTATAGAAGTTGAAAGGGATTAAAGTAAAGTAATCTAGTCAATAAAAAGACGAGCTTGGCAGGGATCGAACCTGCAATCCCCAGATTCGTAGTCTGATGCGTTTCCATTGCGCCACAAGCCCTATAACATTCATAAAATACTGGGAAGATAAAAAAA
>NW_001859504.1:0-971 GCF_000209125.1 Entamoeba dispar SAW760
TTAATTCAACAAATTTGTTGAAAAAAGGTGCACTTTTTTGATTTTAATAAAAAGTACTAGGTATCCAATATCGTTCTGTGGATCCTCCAAAAAATAAAGTTTTATCATAAATGGTGAGGTTGTAGCAGAGATATTAATTCAACAATTTTATTGAAAAAAGGTGCACTTTTTATGATTTTAATATAAAGTACTAGGTATCCAATATCGTTCTGTGGATCCTCCAAAAAATAAAGTTTTATCAGAAATGGTGAGGTTGTAGCAGAGATATTAATTCAACAAATTTGTTGAAAAAAGGTGCACTTTTTTGATTTTAATATAAAGTACTAGGTATCCAATATCGTTCTGTGGATCCTCCAAAAAATAAAGTTTTATCAGAAATGGTGAGGTTGTAGCAGAGATATTAATTCAACAATTTTATTGAAAAAAGGTGCACTTTTTTGATTTTAATAAAAAGTACTAGGTATCCAATATCGTTCTGTGGATCCTCCAAAAAATAAAGTTTTATCAGAAATGGTGAGGTTGTAGCAGAGATATTAATTCAACAAATTTGTTGAAAAAAGGTGCACTTTTTATGATTTTAATATAAAGTACTATATATCAATTATCTTCAAAAGCACTCTGCAAAAAGATAAAAATTATTAATTGTGATCGTCATGTATTTGAGATATTAATTTATTCTATTTTTATCTAAACCAAATGAAAGAAGTTAAATGTCGTCAATTTTAATAAAAAGTACTAAGTATTAATCACATTAATATGCACTCTACAAAAAGATAAAAATTATTAATTCTGGTCGCTTTCTATCTGAGATAATTTTTGACATGTTTCTGTCTAAATTAGACGAAAGAAGTTAAATGCGTCTGATTTTAATAAAAAGTACTAGGTATCTAGTAACTTTATATGGAACCTCCAAAAAATAAAGTTTTATCAGAAATGGTGAGGTTGTAGATGAGATACAAGTTCAACAATTT
>NW_001859503.1:0-427 GCF_000209125.1 Entamoeba dispar SAW760
ATATATAAATAAATAAATAAAGAAATATATATATATATATAAATAAAGAAATATATATATAATAGAATATAAAGGTTATAGAAGTTGAAAGGGATTAAAGTAAAGTAATCTAGTCAATAAAAAGACGAGCTTGGCAGGGATCGAACCTGCAATCCCCAGATTCGTAGTCTGATGCGTTTCCATTGCGCCACAAGCCCTATAACATTCATAAAATACTGGGAAGATAAAAAAAGGGATATATAAGTTATATAAATGTTATAAGTTATATAAATGTTATAAGTTATATAAATGATATAAGTTATATAAATGATATAAGTTATATAAATGATATAGATATGATATAGATATAGATATAGATATGATCTATAAAAGACATAAGAAAGATAAGATATAAAATAAACAGACTAGGAATAATAATAAAAGTACA
>NW_001859502.1:0-889 GCF_000209125.1 Entamoeba dispar SAW760
AGTATGTTTATATTTAAATTCCTGAAGTGTATTTAACACTGAGAATTCTTCTTTGTTTATTCATAGTTTGACAAGATGTTGAGTGAAAATACTCACCCATTACACCTAATCATTATCTTTACCAATCAATACTATTAATACTTTGACCTTCCTAAGGGAATATTCAGGTGGAACCAGCTACTAGATAGTTCGATGAGTCTTTCGCCCCTATACTCAAATATGACAAGTAATTTGCACGTTAACACTGCGTGAATCTTCCACCAAAGTTTCCTTCGGCTTCAATCCGTTCAAGTATAGTTCACCATCTTTCGGGTCCTAACATATTTACTTCTTCTATTGAAAGATACTATTGCTAAATGTATTTCTACACTCTCATAGTTTTTCGTTTTCTCTTCATGTTATAGCTTTCCTGCTATTCTCATTCGCATCCATGTTAGACTCCTTGGTCCGTGTTTCAAGACGGGTAGATAATTTACTTCTTCAAGAGTTTCTATTCTCGGGATTAAATGTATTAATCTTACCTTAAATAGCTTTTATCATTCCATTATTATTGGATTTTTACTTTTAATTCACAATTAAATACTAAGATTTCTCTTAATATTCTCGTTTATTAATAATCACTATAAATGAAATAATTCTCTTGCTCTTAATAATTTCCTATATTACAAATTTCAATACAATCTTATTAAATATACTACTTATATATCTAATCTTTTTATATTTTTATTTATAATACATTCTACTATTTTTCTTATAAATTATCCGTTCACATATTACTCTTTCAAGCTCTTTTCACTCTTTTTCAAAGTTCTTTTAAGTTTTCCTTCACAGTACTTCTTTGCTATCAGTTTTCCTGTAATATTTAGACTTTGATGAATACTATCACCTT
>NW_001859501.1:0-1080 GCF_000209125.1 Entamoeba dispar SAW760
TAGGGTTAATAGGGTTAAATAGAAAAGAGAAAAAAAAATTAGAAAAAAATAAAAAAAATGGTGAAAAAAGAACTAAGAACTGAAATAATATCATTCTAAGGAGACATACAGGATGAACAACAAATTAAAAAATAAGAGAGACTAATATACTAAGAAATATTAAGAGACTATTAGACTAATATACTAAGAGAATATTAAAAGATTACTAAGAGACTACTAGACTAATACGCTAAGAGATATTAAGAGACTATTAGACTAATACATAGGTGAGAATGTTAATGTTTGTATTATTTAATTTATAACAATATACTAACCAAATAGATTATTAGACTAAGAGATTTAAAAGACTACTAGACTATTATAAGATATTAAAAGACTACTAGACTACACAAGATATTAAAAGACTATTAATGTTTGTATTATTTAAACACAAAGAGATTATTAATGTTTGTATTATTTAATTTATAATTCTATACTAACCAAATAGATGAATAACTATGTATAATATAATAGTTTTGGGTCTCAAAAAACCCACGAGAAACAAAACTATTTTGAGTAGTATTTAATTATGTTAAGCATTCTTAAAATAAATTATAAACATATTTACAGCTTCATTAAATAAAACCATAAACATACATTACCATAAAAGCATTAAGAGAATAAGGATGATTAATAATAATTAATGCTACTATATAATGAGAGGAATAATAAAGAGAGAATATAGCATTTACGTTTGTTTAAATAATAAATTATGAGAGAATAGCACAGTTTGTCAATAAAATAATAAATAAAATAAGTATTCATAATATTTAGGGAGAATAATATAAGAGATAAACAGAATAAGTAATCTCATAGAAGAGATTAATTAAAGAAATAAGAAATGATTATTAAAAGAATTTAATATAATCATAATAGATATATGTTGTTAAGAATGAAAGAATTTAAAGAAATAAATATAAGACTGAATATAAAGAAAATTGTACTTGATCTAACTATATAAAAGTAATTAGATGACAGAACAGATTTAAATAATATAAGTTTGTTTTTTAGTATAATTAGTAAATAAAAAAGAAGTCAAAA
>NW_001859500.1:0-475 GCF_000209125.1 Entamoeba dispar SAW760
AAATGTCAACGAAAGTATAAAAATTTATAAGGTAAAAGTTGTTCAGATATTAATTTTAAACAAGTGATTTATTAATAAAAATTTATAAAAAATGATACTTCTATCATGATTTTTTTGAGACACAAAAAATGACTTATCTTAAATATACATCGTTTTTCATATAATATAAAATAATAATTATAATACTGATATATCAAATAAAATAATTGTTTTGTAGATAAAGTATTGAAGGACGTATAGATGAGTAGAGTCAATATTTTTTGTCACTGAGTCAATTTTATCATATCTCTGTAACAAGGTTGTTTTAATGAAAACTTATAAGGTAAAAAATGTTCTTGGAGGTAATCTGAAGACCTCATTTTTTAACAATTTTTTCATGATTATTTCATCATTTTATTTAACATAATTATGTATGAAAAATGAATTGTTTAGAATTCAATTCTGAACAACTTTTACCTTATAAATTTTTATACTT
>NW_001859499.1:0-889 GCF_000209125.1 Entamoeba dispar SAW760
TACCACAATTCAATCATATGTTGAATTTCTTACAAAGCCAATAAATTCCACTTCTCTGATTGATTCATTTCAGTGGAGTTTACTTTTGTTAAGAAGAAAAGAGAACTCTTCCGTAGATTTTCACACTCCATTTTAAAGTTCATGATATGTTACCATTTTATTCGATTTAATCTTATTTCTAAGATTTAATCATTAATTCTCTTGATTAAGAACTATTAATCTTATTCCCTTTCAATCCTTATATTGACTATATGTCACTTATATATTTCTTAAGGATTTCCATCTGTAATTTAGGATCGATTCACCCTAATCCAAGTAATGTTGTTTAGGAACCTTTCTCCTCTTCAGTTCTAAGATGTTTTTTTCCTCTTCTTAGTATTTGCTACTACCACCAAGATCTGCACTAAGGACAGTTTCAATCTAAATTACTTTAAATCTTTACTACTTTTGTTGTCCTTACGCCATTTCGTTTCCTTACTCGTTAAAATGTCTTCATTTTAACGGTCGAGTATCAGTTAAGAAATTATAATGCCATCCATTTTCAGGACTCATTCATTCGATAGGTGAGTTGTTACACATTCCTTAGCGGTTTCCGACTTCCATGGCCACCGTCCTATTGTCAATATGAATGAATACCTTTTGTGGTACTCGTTATGTTTCTTTTTGGCACTTTATCTCGACGTTCGGTTCATCCCGCATCGCCAGTCCTGCTTACCAGACTTGGCCGATTCAAAGTATGTTTATATTTAAATTCCTGAAGTGTATTTAACACTGAGAATTCTTCTTTGTTTATTCATAGTTTGACAAGATGTTGAGTGAAAATACTCACCCATTACACCTAATCATTATCTTTACCAATCAATACTATTAATACTTGACCTCCTAAGGA
>NW_001859498.1:0-817 GCF_000209125.1 Entamoeba dispar SAW760
AACTTTAAAATGGAGTGTGAAAATCTACGGAAGAGTTCTCTTTTCTTCTTAACAAAAGTAAACTCCACTGAAATGAATCAATCAGAGAAGTGGAATTTATTGGCTTTGTAAGAAATTCAACATATGATTGAATTGTGGTATTTTTGCAGTCTTCATAAAAATTAAAGGGAATCTTAGCATAAAGCTAATTAAAGAATTCTTTTGCTCGTACTAATAACCGCAACAGGTCTCCAAGAAGCAAAATCTTTAGTTAAATAGAATAACGCAGGTAAGGGAAGTCGGCAACATAGCTCTGTAAGTTAGCAAGAAAGAGTAGCTCTGGTGATTTCCTTGTAAAAGGATTAAAATCGAATCAGAACTTTAAAGGTTAGGGGAATCCGACTGTTTAATAAAAACATAGCATTCTGATAAATCTAAAAGGTTCATTACAGAATGTGATTTCTGCCCAGTGCTCTGAATGTCAAGGTAATGAAATTTACTTAAGCGCGGGTTAACGGCGGGAGTAACTATGACTCTCTTAAGGTAGCCAAATGCCTCGTCATCTAATTAGTGACGCGCATGAATGGATCACCGTGATTCCCACTGTCCCTATCTGCAATCTAGTGAAACCACAGTCAAGGGAACGGGCTTGATTGGAACGGCGGGGAAAGAAGACCCTGTTGAGCTTGACTCTAATTTATCATGTGAAATCGATTTTTTGGTATAGGCTAGGTGGGAGACTTTGTCAAACGTGTAATACCACCACTAGAAATACTATTTCACTCATTTCGTTAAATGTTAAAATGGATTTTTCCATTAATTTAAAAACATTAAAACT
>NW_001859497.1:0-991 GCF_000209125.1 Entamoeba dispar SAW760
TACCTATTTTATCATGTGTATATATTATACCATTCTTTATACCTTATAGTCTTTACACCTTTTTATGCTATGTATTAATCTATTAATCTATTAATCTATTAATGTGTTATACGTTTATATTCTTATAGCAATAAATTATATACATAAGGCTGTATACTATATACTTCTAGTATATCGGTATAATAAGTTGATAAGTAAAGTAGACTATATTGTACTTTATGTTATATTCTAAGGTTTTGACGTCTCTATATTCTAGTTTATGTTATATTGTATTGTACTTTATGTTATATTCTAACCTATTGTGGTCTCTATATTCTATTTTACTTTATGTTATATTGTAAGCATTTGTGGTCTAAGGGCAGAATTCCACCCTTCCAAGGTGGAGATCCGGGTTCGAGTCCCGGCAAATGCACTTTTATATGTTTCAACTATGTTCTAGTATATTAGAGTATCTTATATTATTATTATATTATTATATGACTATATTATTATATTAATATATTAATATATTATTATATGTATTTATTAATATTATATGTTTATATGACTATATGACTATATTCCTTTTATGTACTACTACCTATTTTATCATGTGTATATATTATACCATTCTTTATACCTTATAGTCTTTACACTTATTTATGCTATGTATTAATCTATTAATCTATTAATCTATTAATGTGTTATACGTTTATATTCTTATAGCAATAAATTATATACATAAGGCTGTATACTATATACTTCTAGTATATCGGTATAATAAGTTGATAAGTAAAGTAGACTATATTGTACTTTATGTTATATTCTAAGGTTTTGACGTCTCTATATTCTAGTTTATGTTATATTGTATTGTACTTTATGTTATATTCTAACCTATTGTGGTCTCTATATTCTATTTTACTTTATGTTATATTGTAAGCATTTGTGGTCTAAGGGCAGAATTCCACCCTTCCAGGGTGGAGATCCGGGTTCGAGTCCCGGCAAATGCACT
>NW_001859496.1:0-867 GCF_000209125.1 Entamoeba dispar SAW760
ATATGATATATAAAAGACATAAGAAAGATAAGATATAAAATAAACAGACTAGGAATAATAATAAAAGTACATAGTCATATAATAATATAATAATATAAGAAAATATATGATAGTCATAGTCATAAGTAAGTAGGATAACGGTAGGTTCATATCAAGTAGGATACACCCGTTCCCATCCGAACACGGAAGTAAAGATGCTTAGAGCCTGATCAGTACCATTATGTTCACACAGATGGGAACGTCAGGTAATCTACCTTTTTGTTTTTATATAGAGAGTTTTTTTTTAAATAAAGGAATAAAGGAATAAAGGAATATAGAAATATAGAAATATAGAAATAAAGGAATATAGAAATAAATACATACATAGATATATAAATAAAGATATATATAAATAAATAAATAAAGAAATATATATATATATATAAATAAAGAAATATATATATAATAGAATATAAAGGTTATAGAAGTTGAAAGGGATTAAAGTAAAGTAATCTAGTCAATAAAAAGACGAGCTTGGCAGGGATCGAACCTGCAATCCCCAGATTCGTAGTCTGATGCGTTTCCATTGCGCCACAAGCCCTATAACATTCATAAAATACTGGGAAGATAAAAAAAGGGATATATAAGTTATATAAATGTTATAAGTTATATAAATGTTATAAGTTATATAAATGATATAAGTTATATAAATGATATAAGTTATATAAATGATATAGATATGATATAGATATAGATATAGATATGATATATAAAAGACATAAGAAAGATAAGATATAAAATAAACAGACTAGGAGTAATAATAAAAGTACATAGTCATATAATAATATAATAATATAAGAAAATATATGATAGTCATAGTCATAAGTA
>NW_001859495.1:0-855 GCF_000209125.1 Entamoeba dispar SAW760
CAAAAAGATAAAAATTATTAATTGTGATCGTCATGTATTTGAGATATTAATTTATTCTATTTTTATCTAAACCAAATGAAAGAAGTTAAATGTCGTCAATTTTAATAAAAAGTACTAAGTATTAATCACATTAATATGCACTCTACAAAAAGATAAAAATTATTAATTCTGGTCGCTTTCTATCTGAGATAATTTTTGACATGTTTCTGTCTAAATTAGACGAAAGAAGTTAAATGCGTCTGATTTTAATAAAAAGTACTAGGTATCTAGTAACTTTATATGGAACCTCCAAAAAATAAAGTTTTATCAGAAATGGTGAGGTTGTAGATGAGATACAAGTTCAACAATTTTATTGAAAAAAGGTGCACTTTTTTGATTTTAATAAAAAGTACTAGGTATCTATTACCTTACATCATGCACTTAAAAAATGCAGTTGTTATTAATTCTTGACGCAGTACATTTGAGATATTAATAATTATTAAAATAATAGTGTTCTATTTATAGATTATTTTTTGTTATTCATTGTAGAAATAACATTTTTTAAATCAAGATTTTATGAAGTATAAGTTATTTATTTTTAAATCAACATTTTTCAAAAAATCTTTTCTATTAAAAAACTATATTATTTTATTATTTAAACTATTTCAATTCAAACGTTAAAAAGATGAATAAAATCGTTCAATTTATCATTACAACATCATTAAATAAAGAGTTGTTTAGAATTCAATTCTGAACAACTTTTACCTTATAAATTTTTATACTTTCGTTGACATTTTTTGAGATATTAATATAAAAAAATAATGATTAATATTAAAAAAAAATACATAATGAAGATAAAATAAAATAAATAAATCA
>NW_001859494.1:0-671 GCF_000209125.1 Entamoeba dispar SAW760
TCTGAACAAACTTTTACCTTATAAATTTTTATACTTTCGTTGACATTTTTTGAGATATGAATGATTATTTTTATTAAAGACTATTAAAAAATTATTTAATATCTTTATATCTCATTCTTTAAATTAAATTCTGTTTAACAATTATCTTAATCTGTATTAGTTATTATTCATGATTTATTTATTTTATTTTATCTTCATTATGTATTTCTTTTTAATATTAATCATTATTTTTTTATATTAATATCTCAAAAAATGTCAACGAAAGTATAAAAATTTATAAGGTAAAAGTTGTTCAGAATTGAATTCTAAACAACTCTTTATTTAATGATGTTGTAATGATAAATTGAACGATTTTATTCATCTTTTTAACGTTTGAATTGAAATAGTTTAAATAATAAAATAATATAGTTTTTTAATAGAAAAGATTTTTTGAAAAATGTTGATTTAAAAATAAATAACTTATACTTCATAAAATCTTGATTTAAAAAATGTTATTTCTACAATGAATAACAAAAAATAATCTATAAATAGAACACTATTATTTTAATAATTATTAATATCTCAAATGTACTGCGTCAAGAATTAATAACAACTGCATTTTTTAAGTGCATGATGTAAGGTAATAGATACCTAGTACTTTTTATTAAAATCAAAAAAGTGCACCTTTTTCA
>NW_001859493.1:0-1053 GCF_000209125.1 Entamoeba dispar SAW760
AAGACTAGCCTCACACATTGCTGTATCTCTACCTTTTACAATTATCCATTTTATCAACTTGGTCTTTTTCTTTTTCATTCGCCATTACTTAAGAAATCATTGTTATTTTTCTTCCTTCCCTTATTGATATGCTTAAGTTAAGGGAGTCCTCTTACGATACTCAAATCTTTATTTATTAACTCACTTATAGATATCTGGTTAAAGCTCTTTACTTCTTCTCTCTTTTACCCACTAGCTACTTCTCACTTCTACTAATATTTGCTTTTAATATACTCTTTTATTTTGGATATTGAATATCATATATACCTTGAAGTTCATAAGTATACTTTCAAGCATTCAAAGTTTGGATATTCACATTTTATTGTTCCTATCACTTATCGCAATTCATTGCGTTCTTCATCGCACAGGAAACTAAACTATCCAAAGTAATATTTTATTATACTTTTTCTTTCTTCTTATATTCTAATTCCTTTTATTCTTACTTTTATTATTTTCTTTGTAGATTATCTTATTCTATAAATTTCTTGTTTTATTTTAAAAGATTATTTCTTTTCTTTTAATGATCCTTCCGCAGGTTCACCTACGGAAACCTTGTTACGACTTCTCCTTCCTCTAAATAAGGAGATTTAAATCCATTTTTCTATCTATAAGACAGAATCCTAGAATTTCACCTCTTTATTCAATCGGTAGGAGCGACGGGCGGTGTGTACAAAGGGCAGGGACGTATTCATCTCGAGTTAATGACTCGATATTACAAGGAATTCCTCGTTCAAAACAAATAATTCCAATCATTTATCCCTGTCATGTACGTTCTTTTGAGTTTTCCTTAACTATTTCAATCTCGGTACACCACTTACTATCCCTACCTATTAGACATAGCCTAATAAATAAGGTGTAAATGATAAAATGCTCTCTAGTAACTCCATTGTAGCGCGCGTGCGGCCCAAGATGTCTAAGGGCATCACAGACCTGTTATTGCTGAATGCTTCCTTTTTCTTTTTCCCACGTTAAAAGAGTTCTAATCGAAATTAGATAACTAACAATAAAATAGGA
>NW_001859492.1:0-992 GCF_000209125.1 Entamoeba dispar SAW760
TTGGGGTGATTCAGAAATAACGGGAGAGGTGAAAATCCATGATCGCTATAAGATGCACGAGAGCGAAAGCATTTCACTCAACTGGGTCCATTAATCAAGAACGAAAGTTAGGGGATCGAAGACGATCAGATACCGTCGTAGTCCTAACTATAAACGATGTCAACCAAGGATTGGATGAAATTCAGATGTACAAAGATGAAGAAACATTGTTTCTAAATCCAAGTATATCAATACTACCTTGTTCAGAACTTAAAGAGAAATCTTGAGTTTATGGACTTCAGGGGGAGTATGGTCACAAGGCTGAAACTTAAAGGAATTGACGGAAGGGCACACCAGGAGTGGAGCCTGCGGCTTAATTTGACTCAACACGGGAAAACTTACCAAGACCGAACAGTAGAAGGAATGACAGATTAAGAGTTCTTTCATGATTTATTGGGTAGTGGTGCATGGCCGTTCTTAGTTGGTGGAGTGATTTGTCAGGTTAATTCCGGTAACGAACGAGACTGAAACCTATTAATTAGTTTTCTGCCTATAAGACAGAAATGTTCGCAAGAACAGGTGCGTAAGTACCACTTCTTAAAGGGACACATTTCAATTGTCCTATTTTAATTGTTAGTTATCTAATTTCGATTAGAACTCTTTTAACGTGGGAAAAAGAAAAAGGAAGCATTCAGCAATAACAGGTCTGTGATGCCCTTAGACATCTTGGGCCGCACGCGCGCTACAATGGAGTTACTAGAGAGCATTTTATCATTTACACCTTATTTATTAGGCTATGTCTAATAGGTAGGGATAGTAAGTGGTGTACCGAGATTGAAATAGTTAAGGAAAACTCAAAAGAACGTACATGACAGGGATAAATGATTGGAATTATTTGTTTTGAACGAGGAATTCCTTGTAATATCGAGTCATTAACTCGAGATGAATACGTCCCTGCCCTTTGTACACACCGCCCGTCGCTCCTACCGATTGAATAAAGAGGTGAAAATCTA
>NW_001859491.1:0-945 GCF_000209125.1 Entamoeba dispar SAW760
GGAGATCCACAGAACGATATGGATACTAGTACTTTTATTAAATCAAAAAGTGCACTTTTTCAATAAAATTGTTGAATTATATCTCTGCTACAACCTCACCATTTCTGATAAAACTTTATTTTTGGAGGATCCACAGAACGATATTGGATACCTAGTACTTTATATTAAAATCATAAAAAGTGCACCTTTTTTCAATAAAATTGTTGAATTAATATCTCTGCTACAACCTCACCATTTCTGATAAAACTTTATTTTTTGGAGGATCCACAGAACGATATTGGATACCTAGTACTTTTTATTAAAATCAAAAAAGTGCACCTTTTTTCAATAAAATTGTTGAACTTGTATCTCATCTACAACCTCACCATTTCTGATAAAACTTTATTTTTTGGAGGTTCCATATAAAGTTACTAGATACCTAGTACTTTTTATTAAAATCAGACGCATTTAACTTCTTTCGTCTAATTTAGACAGAAACATGTCAAAAATTATCTCAGATAGAAAGCGACCAGAATTAATAATTTTTATCTTTTTGTAGAGTGCATATTAATGTGATTAATACTTAGTACTTTTTATTAAAATTGACGACATTTAACTTCTTTCATCTAATTTAGACAGAAACATGTCAAAAATTATCTCAGATAGAAAGCGACCAGAATTAATAATTTTTATCTTTTTGTAGAGTGCATATTAATGTGATTAATACTTAGTACTTTTTATTAAAATTGACGACATTTAACTTCTTTCATCTAGTTTAGATAAAAAAGTTAATATCTCAAATACATAACTATCATAATTAATAATAATTATAGTTATGAGTAATAAACTATAATGTGTTTGATATTTATTACTTTTTAAAGAAATATAGATATTTAATTATTTATTGATTTTTTAACTAATATAACACTTGAAAAATATTTTATATAATTTTGAACGTAATTTATT
>NW_001859490.1:0-907 GCF_000209125.1 Entamoeba dispar SAW760
AGCGTCAGATTAATAATAACTATAACAATTACTAGTACACTAAAAGTTATTTGATATTTATTACTTTTTATAGAAAATGATTTAATTATCCATTTATTCATTAATCATTAAAATGAATTGTTAAAAATTATTTTATCTATACTGCGTCAAGAATTAATAATAACTATAACAATTACTAGTACACTAAAAGTTATTTGATATTTATTACTTTTTATAGAAAATGATTTAATTATCAATAATTAATAAATTATGTTAGAATGAATTGTTAAAAATTATTTTATCTATACTGCGTCAAGAATTAATAATAACTATAACAATTACTAGTACACTAAAAGTTATTTGATATTTATTACTTTTTATAGAAAATGATTTAATTATCAATAATTAATAAATTATGTTAGAATGAATTGTTAAAAATTATTTTATCTATACTGCGTCAAGAATTAATAATAACTATAACAATTACTAGTACACTAAAAGTTATTTGATATTTATTACTTTTTATAGAAAATGATTTAATTATCCATTTATTCATTAATCATTAAAATGAATTGTTAAAAATTATTTTATCTATACTGCGTCAAGAATTAATAATAACTATAACAATTACTAGTACACTAAAAGTTATTTGATATTTATTACTTTTTATAGAAAATGATTTAATTATCCATTTATTCAATTAGTAAAGTTAAAGACTATTTTAAATTAAAAAACTATATTATTTTATTATTTAAACTATTTCAATTCAAACATTAAAAAAATAAATAAAAAATCGTTCAATTAATCATTATAATATCATTAAATAAAAAGTTGTTTAGAATTCAATTCTGAACAACTTTTACCTTATAAATTTTTATACTTTCGTTGACATTTTTTGAGATATTAATAACTAATTGATAATATTAAT
>NW_001859489.1:0-918 GCF_000209125.1 Entamoeba dispar SAW760
TCTTTAAAGTAATAAATATCAAACACATTATAGTTTATTACTCATAACTATAATTATTATTAATTATGATAGTTATGTATTTGAGATATTAACTTTTTTATCTAAACTAGATGAAAGAAGTTAAATGTCGTCAATTTTAATAAAAAGTACTAAGTATTAATCACATTAATATGCACTCTACAAAAAGATAAAAATTATTAATTCTGGTCGCTTTCTATCTGAGATAATTTTTGACATGTTTCTGTCTAAATTAGATGAAAGAAGTTAAATGTCGTCAATTTTAATAAAAAGTACTAAGTATTAATCACATTAATATGCACTCTACAAAAAGATAAAAATTATTAATTCTGGTCGCTTTCTATCTGAGATAATTTTTGACATGTTTCTGTCTAAATTAGACGAAAGAAGTTAAATGCGTCTGATTTTAATAAAAAGTACTAGGTATCTAGTAACTTTATATGGAACCTCCAAAAAATAAAGTTTTATCAGAAATGGTGAGGTTGTAGATGAGATACAAGTTCAACAATTTTATTGAAAAAAGGTGCACTTTTTTGATTTTAATAAAAAGTACTAGGTATCCAATATCGTTCTGTGGATCCTCCAAAAAATAAAGTTTTATCAGAAATGGTGAGGTTGTAGCAGAGATATTAATTCAACAATTTTATTGAAAAAAGGTGCACTTTTTATGATTTTAATATAAAGTACTAGGTATCCAATATCGTTCTGTGGATCCTCCAAAAAATAAAGTTTTATCAGAAATGGTGAGGTTGTAGCAGAGATATTAATTCAACAATTTTATTGAAAAAAGGTGCACTTTTTTGATTTTAATAAAAAGTACTAGGTATCCAATATCGTTCTGTGGATCCTCCAAAAAATAAAGTTTTATCAGAAATGGTGAGGTTGTAGCAGAGATATTAA
>NW_001859488.1:0-1016 GCF_000209125.1 Entamoeba dispar SAW760
ATGTTATAGGGCTTGTGGCGCAATGGAAACGCATCAGACTACGAATCTGGGGATTGCAGGTTCGATCCCTGCCAAGCTCGTCTTTTTATTGACTAGATTACTTTACTTTAATCCCTTTCAACTTCTATAACCTTTATATTCTATTATATATATATTTCTTTATTTATATATATATATATATTTCTTTATTTATTTATTTATATATATCTTTATTTATATATCTATGTATGTATTTATTTCTATATTCCTTTATTTCTATATTTCTATATTTCTATATTCCTTTATTCCTTTATTCCTTTATTTAAAAAAAAACTCTCTATATAAAAACAAAAAGGTAGATTACCTGACGTTCCCATCTGTGTGAACATAATGGTACTGATCAGGCTCTAAGCATCTTTACTTCCGTGTTCGGATGGGAACGGGTGTATCCTACTTGATATGAACCTACCGTTATCCTACTTACTTATGACTATGACTATCATATATTTTCTTATATTATTATATTATTATATGACTATGTACTTTTATTATTATTCCTAGTCTGTTTATTTTATATCTTATCTTTCTTATGTCTTTTATATATCATATCTATATCTATATCTATATCATATCTATATCATTTATATAACTTATATCATTTATATAACTTATATCATTTATATAACTTATAACATTTATATAACTTATAACATTTATATAACTTATATATCCCTTTTTTTATCTTCCCAGTATTTTATGAATGTTATAGGGCTTGTGGCGCAATGGAAACGCATCAGACTACGAATCTGGGGATTGCAGGTTCGATCCCTGCCAAGCTCGTCTTTTTATTGACTAGATTACTTTACTTTAATCCCTTTCAACTTCTATAACCTTTATATTCTATTATATATATATTTCTTTATTTATATATATATATATATTTCTTTATTTATTTATTTATATATATCTTTATTTATATATCTATGTATGTATTTATTTCTATATCCTTTATTTCTATATTTCTATATTTCTATATC
>NW_001859487.1:0-976 GCF_000209125.1 Entamoeba dispar SAW760
CAGGGAACGGGCTTGATTGGAACGGCGGGGAAAGAAGACCCTGTTGAGCTTGACTCTAATTTATCATGTGAAATCGATTTTTTGGTATAGGCTAGGTGGGAGACTTTGTCAAACGTGTAATACCACCACTAGAAATACTATTTCACTCATTTCGTTAAATGTTAAAATGGATTTTCCATTAATTTAAAAACATTAAAACTTCGGTTGAAACAGGCGATTGAAAAAGATAGACGGGGAGTTTGGCTGGGGCGGCACATCTGTTACAAGATAACGCAGGTGTCCAAAGATGAACTCAATGAGGACAGAAACCTCATGTAGAATATAAGGGTATAAGTTCATTTGATTATTGATTCCAGTACAATCAATAACTCTGAAATGATGGCCTAACGATCCCTAAGATTTTTAACTAGAAAAAATTTAAAACATATTAGATTTATCTGATGTGTGAGACCGTAAGGTGATTTCTAGTTAATCCTTTAATAATAAGGCTTGGGGTGTCAGAAAAGTTACCACAGGGATAACTGGCTTGTGGCAGCCAAGCGCTCATAGCGACGTTGCTTTTTGATCCTTCGATGTCGGCTCTTCCTATCCATTTCAAGCAGAATTGAAAAAAGGTATGATTGTTCACCATTTAATAGGGAACGTGAGCTGGGTTTAGACCGTCGTGAGACAGGTTAGTTTTACCCTACCGTTTCGGTAGATCTTCAAAGTATTTAGATAGTAGCACAACTCAGTACGAGAGGAACCGTTGTGTCACGCCACTGGATTATTCAATTATTTGATCAAATAGTGTTGAGAATCTAACACGTGTTGAAATAATGGCTGAAAGCCTCTCAAGCCAGAATTTCGTCTAGATGAATACTTTGTCTTTTTCTTGTTACTTTAGTACAATTGAAAATTATATACGTTGTATTTATTATCTCGTGTATTACTCTATCAAAGGTAGTGATACTGAGTAAAAATCAAGCATAACTGT
>NW_001859486.1:0-929 GCF_000209125.1 Entamoeba dispar SAW760
ATTATTAATATCATATCATTTAATAACAAGAGTATTAATATTATTATTAGATATTTTACATTAAATATTATCATATTTATCACCATATTCATTTCTCTTATTATTTATATTTGTATAATTTTCATTTGATGATAGAATGATTTTATCTTCTTGATTTATACATTGATAATTTGATAATTTTAATAAATTATAATGAACATCAACACTTTCATCATTTTCTAATATAATTGTTAAAAGTGTATTTAAATAATGATTTGATAAAAGTAATAAAAGTAAATTTCCTTGAGTAAATGAATTAACAAGAATAGAAGAATTAGAAAATGGAAATTGAACATGAAGAGATTTAAATGAACTATATTTGTTTCCAAATTCTCTAATAATTTCAAATTGATCATTTCCATTTATTGATTTAACATAAATATCTTTATTATTTTCTATTTATGTTGGAATATCTTTACATTTTTATAATAATATTTAAGAATAAGATACATATGTTTTTATTTATCTAACATAATATTAAAACGAATGAAATAATAAAAATAAACAATATAATTTCTATATGAACCATGAATTTGTTTTATTGAAAGAGATAATAAAGGATATTTTTGTGAAATAAATAAATATTGAAATTGTGAATAAAATTCATATACACTTCCACTATCCATATTTATTTTATTTGTACTTTTTCATAATAATATGAACTAATTGGTGGATTCTTCAATATGTCTTTGTATACATATGATTCTAAATTCATTTTCAAATCATTAATCACTGATTTTTATTATCTTCTGAATTTATTAATTCATCATTTCAAATACATTATCAACACTATCTACAACTGAGATATATTCATTGTACTCATTACATTTCATTCCAAATGAAGTGTAATTAATAGAAATATTAAATTAATCATTTAATAAATTAATTAT
>NW_001859485.1:0-871 GCF_000209125.1 Entamoeba dispar SAW760
TAAGCAGAATGATAAAGTAGAAATAATAAAGTAGATATGATAAAGTAAATATGATAAGCATAAGTTGAATAGGTAATAATAGGATAAAGTTATAAGGAGTAATAAGAAGGGTAATAATAGGATAAACATAATAAGAGGGTACATATATACATATATACATATATAAATATATACATATATAAATATATAAATATATACATAAGTACATATATACATAAAAGAATAAGAAGTACATAAGTACATATATAATATATATATATACATAGAAGAAATAAAAAGTAAAAAGTAAAAAGTAAAAAATAAGAATAAGGTATAGTAAAGATAGTCTATATATAATAGGTATAAAATAAGTAATAAGTAATAAGTAATAAGTAATATATAATATATAAAGAAATATAGAAATAAAAAGGAATAAATATAATAAGTCATTACATATATAAAATAAACATAAATAATAAAATAAAATTTAAATAAATATAAAAATATATATAAATATAGTCATAGTCTAGAAGTCAAGAATACTAATAATCTGTGAGCCTTCCTAGCTCAGTCGGTAGAGCGCGCGGCTCTTAACCGCGCGGTCGTGGGTTCGAGCCCCACGGGGGGCGTATTTTTATAATAAGAATAGGTGGTATAAGAGGAAATAGTATAAAGTATAAAGGTATAAAGGTATAAAGGTATAAAGGTATAAATGGTTATAGGTATAAAAGTATAAAAGTATAAAAGTATAAGAATATAAAGGTATAAAGGGATAAGAATAGTATAAGAGGAATAGAATAGTATAGTATAAAGGGATAAGAATAGCATATAGGTAATAGTATAAAGTAGGTACATCTAATAAGGATATAGGAAGTAAAATACTAAGTAAAAT
>NW_001859484.1:0-979 GCF_000209125.1 Entamoeba dispar SAW760
TCTTGATACATTTAAATCATCAGATGGAATGACAACAATTAATGTTAAAGATATTCTATCAAATAATGAAATTGATGAAATAAAAGAGAAAATGAAAGAAACAAATATATATATTGATGATATTAGAGATGATGTATCACAATTAATAACATTAAATACAACAAATATGAATGAAATTAATAATTTAACATCTCAATTAATATCTTTATCTTCTCTTGTTAATGAAACATTATATTCACCACTTTATTCTAATGAAGAATCATTATTAAAAATGACTTCTTTAACATCTTATATTAACACTGAAATATCAAGAAATACAACAATTACACAATCGGATATAATTAACACAATTGGAATTAAAGATCTGAAACATAATACATACACATTTCCTTTATCAACATTAATGTCATGGGGAACTGATTCATCAAAAACTTTTAAAAATACAAGTACAGACCATAAAATGTATATCTTTCAATTTATGTTTATACCAAATACTGATTCATATTCAACAAAGAAAACAAAAATTTACTTTAATTCAAATAGAATTGATTCAGGAAATTCAACTAATATTGAAAAATTAGCTGATTATGGTGAATATTATAGTAATGGATATATGATATTCACCACTAAAGAATATGTTAGTACTGTTGGAGTATATATGTTAAATTATAATGATGGAACACTTACATATAAAAATGCAGTTGATATAGTTCAATCATCACCAAATCAAAGTTTTATTTATTATATTAATTCAAAAACACCATTTGATGTTTGGAATGATGACGAAATAAAGAAATGAATAATTTAAGAAAGAAATGAATTAATTTTAATTTAATCTGTTCCTGTTTTTTCTTTAACAAAATATTTGTTATTACAAATATATTCACATCCACCTTGTAATGTACATCTCCAGAAACAATCTTGACATACAAGCATAATTGGACATCTGTCATTTGATTCTTCAGTCCATGGATTTTCA
>NW_001859483.1:0-933 GCF_000209125.1 Entamoeba dispar SAW760
ATTCTTTCTTCTTAACACATATATCTATTATGATTATATTAAATTCTTTTAATAATCATTTCTTATTTCTTTAATTAATCTCTTCTATGAGATTACTTATTCTGTTTATCTCTTATATTATTCTCCCTAAATATTATGAATACTTATTTTATTTATTATTTTATTGACAAACTGTGCTATTCTCTCATAATTTATTATTTAAACAAACGTAAATGCTATATTCTCTCTTTATTATTCCTCTCATTATATAGTAGCATTAATTATTATTAATCATCCTTATTCTCTTAATGCTTTTATGGTAATGTATGTTTATGGTTTTATTTAATGAAGCTGTAAATATGTTTATAATTTATTTTAAGAATGCTTAACATAATTAAATACTACTCAAAATAGTTTTGTTTCTCGTGGGTTTTTTGAGACCCAAAACTATTTTGAATTTTCGAATTATTTAATTCGAAATTCTTCAACAGAAGATTTATTTCTTCTTTTCTCATCTGTCCTTTATTGGGTTTATACCCAATTTTTTGACATTTTAAATTTAAATATTATTAAGTCTTTTAATACCCTCTTTTATACTAGTTATTTTATTTGATATTAAAAATTATTAAAATATTATTTATTATATTTTACTGATACTTTAATGTATTTTCTAAAAGTAAAAATTCTAAAGATATTTCTTCTAAAAATAAGAAAATTTACTCTGAAAATGGGAATTCTTTCTTTTAAAAATAGAATTTTTGAATAATTAACAAAATTTTTTGAAAATAGTTTACTTTAAAAATAGAACATAATATGTCATAAAATTTTCCAAATTCGAAAATGAAGAAAATTACTTCCATAGAATTTTCAAAAATTTAAAAACAAAAAATTCAAGAATGATTTGAATTTATCTTATTTCTAAAAATAGAATAACAAAAAATTCATTAAAAATAG
>NW_001859482.1:0-991 GCF_000209125.1 Entamoeba dispar SAW760
CCTTGTATATCGAGTCATTAACTCGAGATGAATACGTCCCTGCCCTTTGTACACACCGCCCGTCGCTCCTACCGATTGAATAAAGAGGTGAAATTCTAGGATTCTGTCTTATAGATAGAAAAATGGATTTAAATCTCCTTATTTAGAGGAAGGAGAAGTCGTAACAAGGTTTCCGTAGGTGAACCTGCGGAAGGATCATTAAAAGAAAAGAAATAATCTTTTAAAATAAAACAAGAAATTTATAGAATAAGATAATCTACAAAGAAAATAATAAAAGTAAGAATAAAAGGAATTAGAATATAAGAAGAAAGAAAAAGTATAATAAAATATTACTTTGGATAGTTTAGTTTCCTGTGCGATGAAGAACGCAATGAATTGCGATAAGTGATAGGAACAATAAAATGTGAATATCCAAACTTTGAATGCTTGAAAGTATACTTATGAACTTCAAGGTATATATGATATTCAATATCCAAAATAAAAGAGTATATTAAAAGCAAATATTAGTAGAAGTGAGAAGTAGCTAGTGGGTAAAAGAGAGAAGAAGTAAAGAGCTTTAACCAGATATCTATAAGTGAGTTAATAAATAAAGATTTGAGTATCGTAAGAGGACTCCCTTAACTTAAGCATATCAATAAGGGAAGGAAGAAAAAATAACAATGATTTCTTAAGTAATGGCGAATGAAAAAGAAAAAGACCAAGTTGATAAAAATGGATAATTGTAAAAAGGTTAGAAGAATACAGCAATGTGTGAGGCTAGTCTTAAATTATTCAGAGTGTAACTAAAAGAAAAATTATATTTAAAAGAGATAATTTAGATTGAATTCAGAACGAATGCTGAGCCAGAGAGAGTGAAAGCCTCGTCAATTTAAATATATTTTGAAAAGAATATAGTTTAGAAAAGAGTAAATTTATTTGGAAGTATAAATCGAAAAGGTGATAGTATTCATCAAAGTCTAAATATTACAGGAAACTGATAGCAAGAAGTACT
>NW_001859481.1:0-926 GCF_000209125.1 Entamoeba dispar SAW760
ATCGGCCCCCTTAGACCACTCGGGCACGAATGCTTTGATATATAATACAGAAATAATGAAGTCTATAAAACTATAAAGGTATAAGTCAGACTATAAGATACACACATATAGTATAGACTAGTAATAATAAAGTGATAAAGTGATAAAGTGATAAAGTGATAAAGTGATAAAGTGATAATAAGGGAATAAGTTAATAAGGTAATAAGTTAATAAGTTAAAGTGTAGGTAGTATAAGTATAGAAGACAAGAACATAGTATAGTCATATAATCATATAGAATAGATATAAAAATAGATAAAGGTATAGAAATATACATAATAATAAGAACATATAAACATATAAGAATATAATAAACATAAATAACATAATAATAATAAACATAATAAAAAACATAATAATAATAAACATAATAATAATAATATATATAGAATAGATAAATAGATAAATAGATACATAATAATGGAGATGAGGGGTATCGATCCCCTTGCCCTTCGCATGCGAAGCGAAAGCTCTACCAATTGAGCTACATCCCCTAAGGTAATAATAGAGATATAAGAAATGAGAGATATAGGAAAGGAATAGATATATAGAGAAATAGATATATAGATAATAAAAAGTTAAAAGTATATATAAGAATAAGACAATATATATAAGATACAGTTAAAAGAATGCATCCGGTGGGGTTCGAACCCACGCATCTTGCGATAGCCGTTCTTGAGACGGCCCCCTTAGACCACTCGGGCACGAATGCTTCGTTATAGAAAGGGAAAAGAGTAAGAAAATGAATAGGAATAGTAATAATAATAAAAAGGAATAAAATACATAATAAGGTGTACATATACATAAGGGTGTATAAGTTGTATAAGTTGTATAAGTTGTATAAGTTGTATAGATAAGAAAGATAGTATAAGTAGTATAAATACTAAG
>NW_001859480.1:0-849 GCF_000209125.1 Entamoeba dispar SAW760
TTATTTATTTATCATTTATTTATCATTTGTTTTTATTATTATTATTATTTGATTTATATTTATTATTTATTTCTTTTATTATCTTCGTTTTCTTTATTCTTTATTATTTATATTATATTCTTATTTCTTATTATTTATTTTTGATTTTAAATGTTTGTTTCAATATTCATCATTTTATTTATATCTATTATATTAATCTTATATCATTAATTTCTATTATTAAATATTGAATAATCAATGTGATATAACAAAATAATTTAAATAATATATCATTATAAAATGAAATGATTAATAAATGATTTCATAATAAATATTAAATTCATGAAATAATGAATAATATAATACAAAATGATAAATAAAAATAAAAATGATAATAATAAATAAATAATAATACAAAATATAAATAATAATAAATATAAAAATGATATAATATAAATATATTAATCAAATTAATATATAAATAAAAATAAATAATAATAATAAACAAATAATAAAATTGAATATATTTTTTATTAAACAATCGAATAAATAAAATAAATAAAAAATATAAATAATAACAGAATAAGAATAAAAGAAATATATATAATAAATAAAAATAATAAAAAATAGATAGAAAAAGAAATAAAAAAATAAAATATAATAAACATAAAATAATAAAAGAATAATAAGAAAAGATAAAATAAATAATAAAAATAAATAAATAATAAAATAATAAACATAATATTTATATTAATAAAATACTAAATGATATAATTAATAAAATCAAATATAACATAATATAAATGGTAAATATGATAAATAAGAATAAAATAAACACCAAAAATAAGAAATAAAATAAATAACAAAAAT
>NW_001859479.1:0-959 GCF_000209125.1 Entamoeba dispar SAW760
GAAATCAAATATGTATCTAGACATCAGAGATGCAAAGATTTAA
Source organism: Entamoeba dispar SAW760 (assembly GCF_000209125.1). Lineage (NCBI taxonomy): Eukaryota > Evosea > Mastigamoebida > Endamoebidae > Entamoeba > Entamoeba dispar. The sequence goes on from NW_001859479.1 coordinate 44, forward strand.
TTTCGTGAAAATGACGAGGTTTTGGCCATCAAAAAAAATGAAAATCTAAAACAAAAGAGAGAAAAATTGAGGATGAAAATTGACCAAAAAATGTCTCATTTTCACGAAATTCAAGTATGTTAATCTACTACCCAGTGTGATACACATACTTGAATTTCGTGAAGAATTATGACATCTTGGTGGAAACCCATGTCAATAAAAAAAAGAGAAAAAAAATGAAGAATAGGGTTAATAGGGTTAAATAGAAAAGAGAAAAAAAATTAGAAAAAATAAAAAAATGGTGAAAAAAGAACTAAGAACTGAAATAATATCATTCTAAGGAGACATACAGGATGAACAACAAATTAAAAAATAAGAGAGACTAATATACTAAGAAATATTAAGAGACTATTAGACTAATATACTAAGAGAATATTAAAAGATTACTAAGAGACTACTAGACTAATACGCTAAGAGATATTAAGAGACTATTAGACTAATACATAGGTGAGAATGTTAATGTTTGTATTATTTAATTTATAACAATATACTAACCAAATAGATTATTAGACTAAGAGATTTAAAAGACTACTAGACTATTATAAGATATTAAAAGACTACTAGACTACACAAGATATTAAAAGACTATTAATGTTTGTATTATTTAAACACAAAGAGATTATTAATGTTTGTATTATTTAATTTATAATTCTATACTAACCAAATAGATGAATAACTATGTATAATATAATAGTTTTGGGTCTCAAAAAACCCACGAGAAACAAAACTATTTTGAGTAGTATTTAATTATGTTAAGCATTCTTAAAATAAATTATAAACATATTTACAGCTTCATTAAATAAAACCATAAACATACATTACCATAAAAGCATTAAGAGAATAAGGATGATTAATAATAATTAATGCTACTATATAA
>NW_001859478.1:0-809 GCF_000209125.1 Entamoeba dispar SAW760
TGAGATTTGTAACATTATTGTCTTGGATAAGTTGATATATTCTATTTATTATTTCATTTGATTTATTATTTAAATTTATTATTGTTAATTTACTTAATATCTTCAATTGTTTTATTAATTATTGTTATCAGTTTATATTGTTTATTTATTTTTATTGATTATTACAAATCATTTTTAAACATCTAATGTATATTGATGATAGAGTGATTGTATAAATAATATTTGATCATTATCAATTAATATTCTTCATTAGTTTCATTTTATATCTTTGTTTATTTAATTAATTATAATTATTTAGTTTATTCACTATTCTTACATTGTTAAGTTGATTAATTATTAAGTGTAGTGTATTGATATAATTCTGGCAAAATATTTTGAATCAATAAAATAATAGTTTTTATTATTTTGCTCCTAAAAAAATAAAAAATAAAAAAGTAAATTAAATACTCATTCTATATTCATTTATATTTGTTTATATTTTATATCATTTTATGGTAAATTGTTATGAATTATAAATGTTTCAGAAATGATATTTGATTCAATGTAATTATACATTTTTATTATTATGTTATTATTATGTTATTTATGTATTTTATTATTATATTTATATATTTTGTTATTATTATTATTTTTATTATTATATTATATATATCATCATTTTATCTATATATTTTATATTTATCAGATTTTATTAGTTTTCTATTTATATCTTTATATTTTATTTTATATATTCATATATTTCTATTTATATATAATTTCTTATATATTAACACATTTCTTTATTTTATTTTCATTTTTATTATATTTTT
>NW_001859477.1:0-884 GCF_000209125.1 Entamoeba dispar SAW760
TGCAAAAGACCCCCCCTACTCGAAATACGATTTTTGAAAATGCCCTTTTTGAAAAAACTACCGTTTTTTTGTTGAAATTAGAAGGAATAGAACGAAAAAAATTGATATTCCGTCGAAAAGTGAACCTTTATTACACAAAAGCTAGGAAAAACCATCGGATTAACACTAGACCAAAATTTTAAGATGGTAAAAGCTCGATTTGCCGAAAAGGATGACGTGGTTACCAACAAATATTCGGCATTTTCGGCGACATGTTTGTATGGATAATCTGAATCGTTTTCTATTTTTAGAAATTTTATAAATTATTTGTATGGATAATCTGAATCGTTTTCTATTTTTAGAATAATTCTATATTGTTTGTATGGATAATCTGAGTCGTTATCTAATTTTAGAAAAACTTTGAAGTTATTAATAAATTTATGAAGTAAAACAATAGTTTTTTCTAATAAATAACTAACAAAAGTTGTATAAATGAAAGAAAAATATTGATAGTTAAATGAAACCTGATAAAATACGTATCATTCAAAATACATTGAATGATGGCAGTAAGCCTGTCAGTACAGTTGAACAGTTTTTAAAGAAAATAAAAGAAACATGTTGAATTGTATTGATTAACATAAGGACAACGAAAGATGGAAGGAAAAAGAACAGGGAAAAGAAAAACGAAAACAAAAACGAAAGATGGGAGTTAAAAGAAAAATGAAGGATTTAAAGAAAGAAGAACTTGAGAATGAGGAATCTAAGAATGAGGAAATTGAGAATGAGGAAATGCAAGTGAGATAAAAATAAATTTAGAGATTAAAGTAGATGAAAATGGAAATAAAAATGAAACAAAATGAAATTAAGAAATAAACAAATGATGTTAATAATAAAGAAGTGAATTG
>NW_001859476.1:0-975 GCF_000209125.1 Entamoeba dispar SAW760
ACTTCTTATATATGTTAGTTATGTTAGTTTATGTTTATCTTCCCCTTTTATATTTCTATTATTTATTTATATACTTTCACTTTCTTATATACTCCCTTTTTACTTTTTACTTCTTCTTTAACTTGTAAGCTTCCTTAGCTCAGCTGGTAGCAGCGTTAGACTGAAGTTCTAAAGGTCGTTGGTTCGAACCCGACAGGAAGCATACGCTTTTTAGACTTTATATTACTTATCATATCCTAGATATATTAGATATACTACTTATACTACTTATACTACTTATACTATTTTTATTATTTTTATTATTTTTATTATTTTTATTATCTTTATTATCTTTATTATCTTTACTATCTTTACTATCTTTACTATCTTTACTATCTTTACTACACCTTCCATCTTATCTTATGTATATAACTATATCACTATATTCCCTACCAACTTATTATTATATGTATATCTTATCATATGTATATATCACTATTCTTTAGTTACTTACTTATCTATATATAAATATATATAAACCTTTATCTATATCACTATCTATATCCTTTATCTATATATATATATATCTTTGTCTATATCTTTATCTATATCACTTGATATATCTTTATCTACTTTATTTATATCACTAACTATATCCTTTTGACCTTTTACTACTTTATAAACCTTTCTTAGTGTATCTATATACCTTTGACCTTTTACCAGTTTATAAAGGTTTCATGGTGTAGTTGGTTATCACATCATCTTGACGTGGTGAGGGTCCCCGGATCGAACCCGGGTGAAACCATTTTATACTTATAGTAGATGTTTATACTTATAATGTATATCATTCCTTTATATATCTATTTTATATTTATATTTATATTTATATTTATATTTATACATCTATGTTTAATTATTTCAAAAACTATACCTATACCTATATTCTTATCCTTTATATATGTTTATTTATATGTATATATGTATATATGTTTATAT
>NW_001859475.1:0-967 GCF_000209125.1 Entamoeba dispar SAW760
ATATAAATAGAAGTAAAGATAATATAGTAAGAAGTAGAATAAGAAGTGTATAAGTATTATAAACATAATAAACATAATAAACATAATAAACATAATAAAGAACATAATAATAATAAACATAATAATAATAATAATAGAAATAAGAATATAGATATATATAATATAATAATATATAAAGAAACATATAAGTGAAGTGTATAAAAAGAATGCATCCGGTGGGGTTCGAACCCACGCATCTTCCGATAGCCGAGCTTAAATCGGCCCCCTTAGACCACTCGGGCACGAATGCTTTGATATATAAATACAGAAATAATGAAGTCTATAAAACTATAAAGGTATAAGTCAGACTATAAGATACACACATATAGTATAGACTAGTAATAATAAAGTGATAAAGTGATAAAGTGATAAAGTGATAAAGTGATAAAGTGATAATAAGGGAATAAGTTAATAAGGTAATAAGTTAATAAGTTAAAGTGTAGGTAGTATAAGTATAGAAGACAAGAACATAGTATAGTCATATAATCATATAGAATAGATATAAAAATAGATAAAGGTATAGAAATATACATAATAATAAGAACATATAAACATATAAGAATATAATAAACATAAATAACATAATAATAATAAACATAATAAAAAACATAATAATAATAAACATAATAATAATAATATATATAGAATAGATAAATAGATAAATAGATACATAATAATGGAGATGAGGGGTATCGATCCCCTTGCCCTTCGCATGCGAAGCGAAAGCTCTACCAATTGAGCTACATCCCCTAAGGTAATAATAGAGATATAAGAAATGAGAGATATAGGAAAGGAATAGATATATAGAGAAATAGATATATAGATAATAAAAAGTTAAAAGTATATATAAGAATAAGACAATATATATAAGATACAGTTAAAAGAATGCATCCGGTGGGGTTCGAAACCACGCATCTTGCGATAGCCG
>NW_001859474.1:0-893 GCF_000209125.1 Entamoeba dispar SAW760
GTAATCTATGTTTCATATTATGAGGAAGAAACTTGATAAAACTATCGAAGAGTGTTTCTGGACAATGACATAATAATGAAAAGTCTTTTTTGATAGACTCAATGAATGTAGATATTTCATGGAGATTATCTTCAGTTATTGAATATTGTCTATAAATCAAACTTGCTAATGAAAGAGATGGATTTGTAAGTAATACAAATAAAGCATCTTGTTTTGTCTTAATTTCAAGAACTTCTTTTAAGATAACATCAATAATATCATTCTTTAATAACATTAATTATTTAGTTATGTATAAAAAAAGATAACAAACAATTAATGAGTTAATAGAATTTATCTCAATAAATAATTGGTTAATAGATTCATCAATTGTCATAGAATTTAATAAATTTCTTATTGATTTATGTTTTCTTAAATTAATAACTTTTTGTTTTAGAATGATTATAATATCATTCAAAGAAAGAAAGAAAAAAAAAGGAAATCAGGTTTAGAAGAACAATTTTCTCTACAGTTAATTCAGAGACTCTAATTTAGACATCATATTTCCAATAATTAAATAATAGACTTAATTCAAAAATTTTAATTGTTTTTGATAAAGAAATTATGGGTTTATTAATAATAGAATATAAATAACAAAATTTTTGTATTGAAATTATTAAAAATTCAATCAATTGAAAACGATTCAATTCATGATTAAACTTTAATGAGATATCTTCCTCCATAAGTAGTAAATTTAACTCCTTTTCTTACTTGATAAGGTTGATTACAATCAAGATGTTTAAATCTTAATCCAGAAGCAGCATAATTAATAATTTGGAAATTCATTGAAACTTTAGTAAAAGTATCAGTATCTTCATACATTGAACGGTTAACAGTACCACTAATAGTTGGGACAA
>NW_001859473.1:0-814 GCF_000209125.1 Entamoeba dispar SAW760
ACATAATATACATAATAAACATAATAAAGAACATAATAATAATATACATAATAATAATAATAATAGAAATATGAATATAGATATATATAATATAATAATATATAAAGAAACATATAAGTGAAGTGTATAAAAAGAATGCATCCGGTGGGGTTCGAACCCACGCATCTTCTGATAGCCGAGCTTAAATCGGCCCCCTTAGACCACTCGGGCACGAATGCTTTGATATATAAATACAGAAATAATGAAGTCTATAAAACTATAAAGGTATAAGTCAGACTATAAGATACACACATATAGTATAGACTAGTAATAATAAAGTGATAAAGTGATAAAGTGATAAAGTGATAAAGTGATAAAGTGATAATAAGGGAATAAGTTAATAAGGTAATAAGTTAATAAGTTAAAGTGTAGGTAGTATAAGTATAGAAGACAAGAACATAGTATAGTCATATAATCATATAGAATAGATATAAAAATAGATAAAGGTATAGAAATATACATAATAATAAGAACATATAAACATATAAGAATATAATAAACATAAATAACATAATAATAATAAACATAATAAAAAACATAATAATAATAAACATAATAATAATAATATATATAGAATAGATAAATAGATAAATAGATACATAATAATGGAGATGAGGGGTATCGATCCCCTTGCCCTTCGCATGCGAAGCGAAAGCTCTACCAATTGAGCTACATCCCCTAAGGTAATAATAGAGATATAAGAAATGAGAGATATAGGAAAGGAATAGATATATAGAGAAATAGATATATAGATAATAAAAAGTTAAAAGTATAT
>NW_001859472.1:0-811 GCF_000209125.1 Entamoeba dispar SAW760
GGGTTGGTCTATTGGTTCCGCATTTGGGACCACCACTACAATCTCCAACATTCTAAAAAAATGCTTGACTGGTTATGCTTTCTTATTGATGATATTGATTCGCTCATCGTTAATGCTAACTCTCTTATTAATCCACTGAAATACATTTATTATGGCTTATACGTTTCAGATATAAAACATTTTAATTGAACACTTTTTCTGCTTTAATGTTTAAATGAAACAAAACATTTATAAATAAGATTTCTCTAAAAATAGAAACAAACTTAAATTAAAATAATTAGTCAATTATAATAATTTAGTCTTTCTTCTTTTTGACTTACTCTCTTCTTCCTTTTTATTTTCTTTTCTTTCTTTTTCTTCTTTCAATTCTTTGATAATTAACCAATTGTCTTTTCTAAACTTTTTTGTTTTATATTGCAGCTCTTCTATAATCTCAACATGTTTTAATAGAACACTATTGAAACTTTTAATGGACTTATTACTAAATGACATTTTAACAGCTTCATTTAGAATGTGCGTTAAACTAGTTATAGCGTCTATATCTTGTAACATATTAGTAAAATCATTCAACACTAAATTTCTTTCTTCCAGTATAGTTTCTTCTTCACTTTTAAATATATCAGGTTTATTACTAGTGGATGTTCCAAACATCAAAGTGATATAACCATATCTTGATGGTATGGTCATTAAATAGTATTATAGTTCCATGATTAGATTATCGTTATAATTTTAAGATTATAGAATCAATATTAAAAATTTTACTATTAAAAAATAATCCAGAATTACAAACAATGTAAAACGGGAAAATGAT
>NW_001859471.1:0-851 GCF_000209125.1 Entamoeba dispar SAW760
AAAGACTATTAAAAAATTATTTAATATCTTTATATCTCATTCTTTAAATTCAATTCTGTTTAACAATTATCTTAATCTGTATTAGTTATTATTCATGATTTATTTATTTTATTTTATCTTCATTATGTATTTCTTTTTAATATTAATCATTATTTTTTTATATTAATATCTCAAAAAATGTCAACGAAAGTATAAAAATTTATAAGGTAAAAGTTGTTCAGAATTGAATTCTAAACAACTCTTTATTTAATGATGTTGTAATGATAAATTGAACGATTTTATTCATCTTTTTAACGTTTGAATTGAAATAGTTTAAATAATAAAATAATATAGTTTTTTAATAGAAAAGATTTTTTGAAAAATGTTGATTTAAAAATAAATAACTTATACTTCATAAAATCTTGATTTAAAAAATGTTATTTCTACAATGAATAACAAAAAATAATCTATAAATAGAACACTATTATTTTAATAATTATTAATATCTCAAATGTACTGCGTCAAGAATTAATAACAACTGCATTTTTTAAGTGCATGATGTAAGGTAATAGATACCTAGTACTTTTTATTAAAATCAAAAAAGTGCACCTTTTTTCAATAAAATTGTTGAACTTGTATCTCATCTACAACCTCACCATTTCTGATAAAACTTTATTTTTTGGAGGTTCCATATAAAGTTACTAGATACCTAGTACTTTTTATTAAAATCAGACGCATTTAACTTCTTTCGTCTAATTTAGACAGAAACATGTCAAAAATTATCTCAGATAGAAAGCGACCAGAATTAATAATTTTTATCTTTTTGTAGAGTGCATATTAATGTGATTAATACTTAGTACTTTTTATTAAAA
>NW_001859470.1:0-926 GCF_000209125.1 Entamoeba dispar SAW760
CTAAATAATAACAATAGAATAAATTCATAAAGAATGTATGATGAAAATATCTATAAAATAATGACACTAATCAAAATATATAAAGAATTAAAATAAATGATATGAAGGAGAGAATATAATGAAAAGAATAAAAATAAGAAATAAATATCAAAAAATTAAAAATAATTTCTAAAAAACAAAAAAAGAAAAGAGAAAAAATAAAAAGAAAACAAAATAACAATTTCAAACATAAAAAAAATAAAATATTTGTTTGATTGAATCAACTGGTATTTTGTATGTTTTTATCATTTCTTGAGATTGACTAATGACATGTCACTCATGTAAATGTGTTACAATTTCATTTAAATTGTTTTGTAATGGATTTAAGTGGTATTTTATATTCATAGTTAGTGTATGTTTGTGAATCTAATGAATTTAATTGATTTAGAAGTGAGTATTCAATTTGATAATCATTAATACCACAAAAATAAACACTATTTTTACTGTCAATAACTTTAATTTCATTAAACAAAGTGTTACAAACAATAATACCATTTGTTCTAATGTCTTGAACAAATAAATAGGATGTGGTTGATCTGATTGTAGTTGGTATTTCTCATTGAATTTTTGATTTGAATTTTAATTAATCTTTACACTATCTTTATAACTCATTCCTCTCTTTGTTGTAATTACATTTTGTTTATTAACCTCACATCCAGAAGTAATCATTCCATCATTTTTATCAGTTTCTCCTTTGTTATTATTAACTACTTCATCATCAGTAACTACAATGATTAAACCACAATCATTCACATTTAAATCATTAACACTGTAATTACAACAATTGAAAATAACTTATTCATCACTTATTCAAACAACATCATTGATTTCATTATAAATAATAACAAAATCTTCATGACATAACCATTTGAGATTTTGTTGAGAGT
>NW_001859469.1:0-974 GCF_000209125.1 Entamoeba dispar SAW760
TAAATAATACAAACATTAATAATCTCTTTGTGTTTAAATAATACAACCATTAATAGTCTTTTAATATCTTGTGTAGTCTAGTAGTCTTTTAATATCTTATAATAGTCTAGTAGTCTTTTAAATCTCTTAGTCTAATAATCTATTTGGTTAGTATATTGTTATAAATTAAATAATACAAACATTAACATTCTCACCTATGTATTAGTCTAATAGTCTCTTAATATCTCTTAGCGTATTAGTCTAGTAGTCTCTTAGTAATCTTTTAATATTCTCTTAGTATATTAGTCTAATAGTCTCTTAATATTTCTTAGTATATTAGTCTCTCTTATTTTTTAATTTGTTGTTCATCCTGTATGTCTCCTTAGAATGATATTATTTCAGTTCTTAGTTCTTTTTTCACCATTTTTTTATTTTTTCTAATTTTTTTTCTCTTTTCTATTTAACCCTATTAACCCTATTCTTCATTTTTTTTCTCTTTTTTTTATTGACATGGGTTTCCACCAAGATGTCATAATTCTTCACGAAATTCAAGTATGTGTATCACACTGGGTAGTAGATTAACATACTTGAATTTCGTGAAAAATGAGACATTTTTTGGTCAATTTTCATCCTCAATTTTTTCTCTCTTTTTGTTTTTAGATTTTTCATTTTTTTTTGAATGGCCAAAAACCTCGTCATTTTTCACGAAATTAAAATCTTTGCATCTCTGATGGTCCTAGATTAACATATTTGAATTTCGTGAAAAATGAGACATTTTTTGGTCAATTTTCATCCTCACTTTCTCCAATTTTTTCTCTCTTTTTGTTTTTAGATTTTTCATTTTTTTTTTGAATGGCCAAAAACCTCGTCATTTTTCACGAAATTAAAATCTTTGCATCTCTGATGGTCCTAGATTAACATATTTGAATTTCGTGAAAAATGACATGATTTTCATCAATTTCATCCTCCAAATTTTTTCTCTCTTTTCTTTTTTA
>NW_001859468.1:0-1002 GCF_000209125.1 Entamoeba dispar SAW760
CGTTTCATTGCGCACAAGCCCTATAACATTCATAAAATACTGGGGAAGATAAAAAAAGGGATATATAAGTTATATAAATGTTATAAGTTATATAAATGTTATAAGTTATATAAATGATATAAGTTATATAAATGATATAAGTTATATAAATGATATAGATATGATATAGATATAGATATAGATATGATATATAAAAGACATAAGAAAGATAAGATATAAAATAAACAGACTAGGAATAATAATAAAAGTACATAGTCATATAATAATATAATAATATAAGAAAATATATGATAGTCATAGTCATAAGTAAGTAGGATAACGGTAGGTTCATATCAAGTAGGATACACCCGTTCCCATCCGAACACGGAAGTAAAGATGCTTAGAGCCTGATCAGTACCATTATGTTCACACAGATGGGAACGTCAGGTAATCTACCTTTTTGTTTTTATATAGAGAGTTTTTTTTTAAATAAAGGAATAAAGGAATAAAGGAATATAGAAATATAGAAATATAGAAATAAAGGAATATAGAAATAAATACATACATAGATATATAAATAAAGATATATATAAATAAATAAATAAAGAAATATATATATATATATAAATAAAGAAATATATATATAATAGAATATAAAGGTTATAGAAGTTGAAAGGGATTAAAGTAAAGTAATCTAGTCAATAAAAAGACGAGCTTGGCAGGGATCGAACCTGCAATCCCCAGATTCGTAGTCTGATGCGTTTCCATTGCGCCACAAGCCCTATAACATTCATAAAATACTGGGAAGATAAAAAAAGGGATATATAAGTTATATAAATGTTATAAGTTATATAAATGTTATAAGTTATATAAATGATATAAGTTATATAAATGATATAAGTTATATAAATGATATAGATATGATATAGATATAGATATAGATATGATATATAAAAGACATAAGAGAGATAAGATATAAATATAAACAGACTAGGAATAATAATAAAAGTACATAGTCATATA
>NW_001859467.1:0-948 GCF_000209125.1 Entamoeba dispar SAW760
ATAGACGATGCATCAGAAATCGGTGTTGTAGCTTAGAGTTCTAATCAATACTCTCGGGTATTGAATGAAACGATTTGCTGAGACTTAACCGTATTTCTATTTAAATTATATAAAACTTATTTAAAATGTATTATCAATTCTTTTTTCATCCTATATTCATTAAAATTATTAAATTTATTTCTTTTTATTCCTTTTATTCTTTTTTAACATTTTAATATAATTAATTATCTTTTCTGTTTTTTCATTAAATTGGTAAAATAAAGTATAATTATTTTAATTTTTTAACAGAATTTTTGTCATATTTTATTTTATGGTTAAATTTTTACTCATTTTTAACATTTTAATATAATTAATTATCTTTCTTTTTTATCATTAAATATTAAATTGGTAAAATAAAGTATAATTATTTTAATTTTTTAACAGAATTTTTGTCATATTTTATTTTATGGTTATTAATATTATCAATTAGTTATTAATATCTCAAAAAATGTCAACGAAAGTATAAAAATTTATAAGGTAAAAGTTGTTCAGAATTGAATTCTAAACAACTTTTTATTTAATGATATTATAATGATTAATTGAACGATTTTTTATTTATTTTTTTAATGTTTGAATTGAAATAGTTTAAATAATAAAATAATATAGTTTTTTAATTTAAAATAGTCTTTAACTTTACTAATTGAATAAATGGATAATTAAATCATTTTCTATAAAAAGTAATAAATATCAAATAACTTTTAGTGTACTAGTAATTGTTATAGTTATTATTAATTCTTGACGCAGTATAGATAAAATAATTTTTAACAATTCATTTTAATGATTAATGAATAAATGGATAATTAAATCATTTTCTATAAAAAGTAATAAATATCAAATAACTTTTAGTGTACTAGTAATTGTTATAGTTATTATTAATTCTTGACGCAGTATAGATAAAATAATTTTTAA
>NW_001859466.1:0-882 GCF_000209125.1 Entamoeba dispar SAW760
TATTTTATCTATACTGCGTCAAGAATTAATAATAACTATAATAATTACTAGTACACTAAAAGTTATTTGATATTTATTACTTTTTATAGAAAATGATTTAATTATCAATAATTAATAAATTATGTTAGAATGAATTGTTAAAAATTATTTTATCTATACTGCGTCAAGAATTAATAATAACTATAACAATTACTAGTACACTAAAAGTTATTTGATATTTATTACTTTTTATAGAAAATGATTTAATTATCAATAATTAATAAATTATGTTAGAATGAATTGTTAAAAATTATTTTATCTATACTGCGTCAAGAATTAATAATAACTATAACAATTACTAGTACACTAAAAGTTATTTGATATTTATTACTTTTTATAGAAAATGATTTAATTATCAATAATTAATAAATTATGTTAGAATGAATTGTTAAAAATTATTTTATCTATACTGCGTCAAGAATTAATAATAACTATAACAATTACTAGTACACTAAAAGTTATTTGATATTTATTACTTTTTATAGAAAATGATTTAATTATCCATTTATTCATTAATCATTAAAATGAATTGTTAAAAATTATTTTATCTATACTGCGTCAAGAATTAATAATAACTATAACAATTACTAGTACACTAAAAGTTATTTGATATTTATTACTTTTTATAGAAAATGATTTAATTATCCATTTATTCATTAATCATTAAAATGAATTGTTAAAAATTATTTTATCTATACTGCGTCAAGAATTAATAATAACTATAACAATTACTAGTACACTAAAAGTTATTTGATATTTATTACTTTTTATAGAAAATGATTTAATTATCAATAATTAATAAATTATGTTAGAATGAATTGTTAAAAATTATTTTATCTATAC
>NW_001859465.1:0-803 GCF_000209125.1 Entamoeba dispar SAW760
TTGTAGAACACACAGTGTTTAACAAGTAACCAATGAGAATTTCTGATCTATCAATCAGTTGGTAGTATCGAGGACTACCAAGATTATAACGGATAACGAGGAATTGGGGTTCGACATCGGAGAGGGAGCTTTACAGATGGCTACCACTTCTAAGGAAGGCAGCAGGCGCGTAAATTACCCACTTTCGAATTGAAGAGGTAGTGACGACACATAACTCTAGAGTTGAGTAAAATCAATTCTTGAAGGAATGAGTAGGAGGTAAATTCTCCTACGAAATCAATTGGAGGGCAAGTCTGGTGCCAGCAGCCGCGGTAATTCCAGCTCCAATAGTGTATATTAAAGTTGCTGTGATTAAAACGCTCGTAGTTGAATTAAAATGTGATTTTATACATTTTGAAGACTTTACATTAAGTGAAGTTTCTAGAAATGTTAAATTAAAATCAAAGAAGGAGACAATTCAAGTAATTGAGTTGTCATTACTTTGAATAAAATAAGGTGTTTAAAGCAAAACATTATGTTAATGAATATTCAAGCATGGGACAATGCTGAGGAGATGTCAATTAGACATTTCGAGAGAAGGATTAAAAGGAACAATTGGGGTGATTCAGAAAATAACGGGAGAGGTGAAAATCCATGATCGCTATAAGATGCACGAGAGCGAAAGCATTTCACTCAACTGGGTCCATTAATCAAGAACGAAAGTTAGGGGATCGAAGACGATCAGATACCGTCGTAGTCCTAACTATAAACGATGTCAACCAAGGATTGGATGAATTCAGATGTACCAAGATGAAGAAACATTG
>NW_001859464.1:0-964 GCF_000209125.1 Entamoeba dispar SAW760
TTTAATGAATTTTTTGTTATTCTATTTTTAGAAATAAGATAAATTCAATCATTCTTGAATTTTTTGTTTTTAAATTTTTGAAAATTCTATGGAAGTAATTTTCTTCATTTTCGAATTTGGAAAATTTTATGACATATTATGTTCTATTTTTAAAGTAAACTATTTTCAAAAAATTTTGTTAATTATTCAAAAATTCTATTTTTAAAAGAAAGAATTCCCATTTTCAGAGTAAATTTTCTTATTTTTAGAAGAAATATCTTTAGAATTTTTACTTTTAGAAAATACATTAAAGTATCAGTAAAATATAATAAATAATATTTTAATAATTTTTAATATCAAATAAAATAACTAGTATAAAAGAGGGTATTAAAAGACTTAATAATATTTAAATTTAAAATGTCAAAAAATTGGGTATAAACCCAATAAAGGACAGATGAGAAAAGAAGAAATAAATCTTCTGTTGAAGAATTTCGAATTAAATAATTCGAAAATTCAAAATAGTTTTGGGTCTCAAAAAACCCACGAGAAACAAAACTATTTTGAGTAGTATTTAATTATGTTAAGCATTCTTAAAATAAATTATAAACATATTTACAGCTTCATTAAATAAAACCATAAACATACATTACCATAAAAGCATTAAGAGAATAAGGATGATTAATAATAATTAATGCTACTATATAATGAGAGGAATAATAAAGAGAGAATATAGCATTTACGTTTGTTTAAATAATAAATTATGAGAGAATAGCACAGTTTGTCAATAAAATAATAAATAAAATAAGTATTCATAATATTTAGGGAGAATAATATAAGAGATAAACAGAATAAGTAATCTCATAGAAGAGATTAATTAAAGAAATAAGAGATGATTATTAAAAGAATTTAATATAATCATAATAGATATATGTTGTTAAGAATGAAAGAATTTAAAGAAATAAATATAAGACTGAATATAAAGAAA
>NW_001859463.1:0-975 GCF_000209125.1 Entamoeba dispar SAW760
AGATTCCATCTGTAATTAGATCGATCACCTATCCAAGTATGTGTTAGAACTTTCTCCTCTCAGTCTAAGATGTTTTTTCCTCTCTTAGTATTTGCTACTACCACCAAGATCTGCACTAAGGACAGTTTCAATCTAAATTACTTTAAATCTTTACTACTTTTGTTGTCCTTACGCCATTTCGTTTCCTTACTCGTTAAAATGTCTTCATTTTAACGGTCGAGTATCAGTTAAGAAATTATAATGCCATCCATTTTCAGGACTCATTCATTCGATAGGTGAGTTGTTACACATTCCTTAGCGGTTTCCGACTTCCATGGCCACCGTCCTATTGTCAATATGAATGAATACCTTTTGTGGTACTCGTTATGTTTCTTTTTGGCACTTTATCTCGACGTTCGGTTCATCCCGCATCGCCAGTCCTGCTTACCAGACTTGGCCGATTCAAAGTATGTTTATATTTAAATTCCTGAAGTGTATTTAACACTGAGAATTCTTCTTTGTTTATTCATAGTTTGACAAGATGTTGAGTGAAAATACTCACCCATTACACCTAATCATTATCTTTACCAATCAATACTATTAATACTTTGACCTTCCTAAGGGAATATTCAGGTGGAACCAGCTACTAGATAGTTCGATGAGTCTTTCGCCCCTATACTCAAATATGACAAGTAATTTGCACGTTAACACTGCGTGAATCTTCCACCAAAGTTTCCTTCGGCTTCAATCCGTTCAAGTATAGTTCACCATCTTTCGGGTCCTAACATATTTACTTCTTCTATTGAAAGATACTATTGCTAAATGTATTTCTACACTCTCATAGTTTTTCGTTTTCTCTTCATGTTATAGCTTTCCTGCTATTCTCATTCGCATCCATGTTAGACTCCTTGGTCCGTGTTTCAAGACGGGTAGATAATTTACTTCTTCAAGAGTTTCTATTCTCGGGATTAAATGTATTAATCTTACCTTAAATAG
>NW_001859462.1:0-683 GCF_000209125.1 Entamoeba dispar SAW760
TAAGAAAGATAAGATATAAAATAAACAGACTAGGAATAATAATAAAAGTACATAGTCATATAATAATATAATAATATAAGAAAATATATGATAGTCATAGTCATAAGTAAGTAGGATAACGGTAGGTTCATATCAAGTAGGATACACCCGTTCCCATCCGAACACGGAAGTAAAGATGCTTAGAGCCTGATCAGTACCATTATGTTCACACAGATGGGAACGTCAGGTAATCTACCTTTTTGTTTTTATATAGAGAGTTTTTTTTTAAATAAAGGAATAAAGGAATAAAGGAATATAGAAATATAGAAATATAGAAATAAAGGAATATAGAAATAAATACATACATAGATATATAAATAAAGATATATATAAATAAATAAATAAAGAAATATATATATATATATAAATAAAGAAATATATATATAATAGAATATAAAGGTTATAGAAGTTGAAAGGGATTAAAGTAAAGTAATCTAGTCAATAAAAAGACGAGCTTGGCAGGGATCGAACCTGCAATCCCCAGATTCGTAGTCTGATGCGTTTCCATTGCGCCACAAGCCCTATAACATTCATAAAATACTGGGAAGATAAAAAAAGGGATATATAAGTTATATACATGTTATAAGTTATATAAATGTTATAAGTTATATAAATGATATAAGTTATATAAATGATATAAGTTA
>NW_001859461.1:0-947 GCF_000209125.1 Entamoeba dispar SAW760
TACGACAATGGCAGGATTTGAACCTACGCCTCCATAGGAGAAGTGATTTCGAGTCACACGCCTTAGACCACTCGGCCACATTGTCATTAACCTTTAAATATAGAAAGGAAAGTGGTATAAAAGTCTAATAGATTATAGAAAGTGGTATAAAAATCTAATAGATTATAGAAAGTAGTATATAAGTCTAATAGATTATAGAAAGTAGTATAAGAAAGTAAGAAAATATAGGAAGGTAGTATAAGACTCTAATAGAATATAGAAAGTGGTATAAGACTCTAATAGAAACATACTAGATGATACAAAAATATAGAATATAGACAAGTATAAATATATAGAGAATAAAGATAAAGAGTAAGTGTGGTAGGATATGAACATAATAACATATCTAGTATAAGTAGTATACATAAAATAGATAAGTAGAGGAAAAGTATAAAGGATATAGTTATAGTAGTTATAGAATAAAACATATAGAAAAGATATAAAGTATAAAGTATAAGGTATAAGATATAAGATATAAGGTATAAAGTATAAGGTATAAAGTATAAGTTATAAGAGTATAGTATAGTATAGTATAGGTGGAAGTATAGTAGGAATATACTATTAAAAGATGCAAGAGGTGGGGTTTGAACCCACGCCTCCGAAGAGATCCGTACCTGAAACGGACGCCTTGGACCACTCGGCCACTCTTGCTATTACCTTGAAGGAAATAGAAAGTAGAAAAACAAGAATAGTAATAAACATGATAGAATAGTAATAAACATGATAGAATAGTAAGGTGAATAGTCATATAGAATAATAAATAGATAGAATAGGAAGTAGTTTTGTCATATAGAATAATAAATAGATAGAATAGTAAGGTGAATAGTCATATAGAATAAACATATAAAAAGAATAAAAATAAATAATATATGATAGAAATGGGTAGTATATAGAATAGGAAGTAAAAA
>NW_001859460.1:0-933 GCF_000209125.1 Entamoeba dispar SAW760
TATATGTTATATCCTATTTCACTATATTACTATATTACTATTTGACTATATGACTATATTCCTATTTGACTATATTACTATATTCCTATATTACTATTTGACTATATTACTATTTGACTATATGACTATATGTGTTTGTAGAGTATGTATGTATGCTTATTATTTATGTTATATAAATCTCTTAGTGTTCCTATGTGTATAACTTCTATTATTTATGTTCTTATTTTATTATTTTATTATTTTATTATGTTATTATTTTATTATGTTATTATTTTATTATGTTATTATGTTCTTATTTTATTATCCATGCTATTATGTTCTTATTTTATTATCCTATTATGTTATTATGTTATTATGTTCTTATTTTATTATGTTCTTATGTTCTTATGTTATTATGTTATTATGTTATTATGAGTGTGTTCAATATCATCATCCCTTACCTATTTCTACTATAACCGATTGGCCTTGTTAGCTCAGTCGGAAGAGCATCAGCCTTCTAAGCTGAGGGTCGCAGGTTCGAGCCCTGCATGAGGCGCCTTTTTATCATCCATATCTATAACTATAACTATACCTATAACTATACCTATCCAACTTTATACTCTCTATGTTTCTTATATGTATATTACTTATTTCTACTACTTATTATCAACTATACACCTATCCTATACTATATCCTTATTATCTTATATGTTTATATTCCTATTTCACTATATTACTATATTACTATTTGACTATATGACTATATTCCTATTTGACTATATTACTATATTCCTATATTACTATTTGACTATATTACTATTTGACTATATGACTATATGTGTTTGTAGAGTATGTATGTATGCTTATTATTTATGTTATATAAATCTCTTAGTGTTCCTATGTGTATAACTTCTATTATTTATGTTCTTATTTTATTATTTTATTATTTTATTA
>NW_001859459.1:0-924 GCF_000209125.1 Entamoeba dispar SAW760
TTACATAAAGGGGAGGGGGAAAGTAGGAGTAGTAAGAGTAGTAGGTATAGTAGGTATAGTAAGAGTAGTAAGAGTAGTAGGTATAGTAAGAGGAATAAGAGATGTAAGAGATGTAAGAGATGTAAGAGATGTAAGAGATGTAAGAAATGTAAGAAATGTAAGAGATGTAAGAGATGTAACAGTAGTAAGTATAAGAAGTGAGAATAGATATAATAGATAAGAAGTGGAATAATAAAAATAATAAGGATAATAAATATATATAATATATATAATATAAATAATATAATAAAGGTATAGAGTAAGAATAGATATAATATATATAATAAGTATAATAAGTATAATATATAAGAGGAATAGATAAAGTTAATAGTATAAGTGACTAATAAATAAGAATATATACATATATATAGTATAAAAAGTGAACTCTTCAACGGGGATTCGAACCCCGGTCTTTCACGTGACAGGCGAAGATACTAACCAGCTATACTATTGAAGACTTCTATAAGAAGGTAAGAGTTGTATATATATACATGAATAAGTGTAATATATGAAGGTAAGAGTTGTATATATATATAAATATATAAATAAATATATATATATATGAATAAGTGAATAGAAGATATAAAATAGATATAAAAAAAAAGATAGAATATATATATAAATAAGATATAATAAGTATAAAATTTATAAAAAAATATATAATAAGAGATAGCAATATTAATCAAAGACAATGTGGCCGAGCGGTTAAGGCGGCTCCCTGCTAAGGAGTTTCCATTTGGAGCGTAGGTTCGAATCCTGCCATTGTCGTTTTATTCATAAAATATAAGGAAAGTCGGTCGTTTTAAACATAAAATATAAGGATATAAGTTAATAAAAGATAAAAGAATAAATGGATATATATAAGGTACATAAATATATATATAT
>NW_001859458.1:0-888 GCF_000209125.1 Entamoeba dispar SAW760
CGGTTACAGCCGTTCGCTCTGCCGACTGAGCCACGGAAGCTTTCAGTAAGCATAAGTTAAGCAGAAGTTAAGCAGAAATGTTAAAGTAGATATGATAAGCAGAAATGATAAAGTAGATATGATAAGCAGAAATGATAAAGTAGAAATAATAAAGTAGATATGATAAAGTAAATATGATAAGCATAAGTTGAATAGGTAATAATAGGATAAAGTTATAAGGAGTAATAAGAAGGGTAATAATAGGATAAACATAATAAGAGGGTACATATATACATATATACATATATAAATATATACATATATAAATATATAAATATATACATAAGTACATATATACATAAAAGAATAAGAAGTACATAAGTACATATATAATATATATATATACATAGAAGAAATAAAAAGTAAAAAGTAAAAAGTAAAAAATAAGAATAAGGTATAGTAAAGATAGTCTATATATAATAGGTATAAAATAAGTAATAAGTAATAAGTAATAAGTAATATATAATATATAAAGAAATATAGAAATAAAAAGGAATAAATATAATAAGTCATTACATATATAAAATAAACATAAATAATAAAATAAAATTTAAATAAATATAAAAATATATATAAATATAGTCATAGTCTAGAAGTCAAGAATACTAATAATCTGTGAGCCTTCCTAGCTCAGTCGGTAGAGCGCGCGGCTCTTAACCGCGCGGTCGTGGGTTCGAGCCCCACGGGGGGCGTATTTTTATAATAAGAATAGGTGGTATAAGAGGAAATAGTATAAAGTATAAAGGTATAAAGGTATAAAGGTATAAAGGTATAAATGGTTATAGGTATAAAAGTATAAAAGTATAAAAGTATAAGAATATAAAGGTATAAAGGGATAAGAATAGTATA
>NW_001859457.1:0-913 GCF_000209125.1 Entamoeba dispar SAW760
CTTATGCTTTTATGGTATGTATGTTTATGGTTTTATTTAATGAAGCTGTAAATATGTTTATAATTTATTTTAAGAATGCTTAACATAATTAAATACTACTCAAAATAGTTTTGTTTCTCGTGGGTTTTTTGAGACCCAAAACTATTTTGAATTTTCGAATTATTTAATTCGAAATTCTTCAACAGAAGATTTATTTCTTCTTTTCTCATCTGTCCTTTATTGGGTTTATACCCAATTTTTTGACATTTTAAATTTAAATATTATTAAGTCTTTTAATACCCTCTTTTATACTAGTTATTTTATTTGATATTAAAAATTATTAAAATATTATTTATTATATTTTACTGATACTTTAATGTATTTTCTAAAAGTAAAAATTCTAAAGATATTTCTTCTAAAAATAAGAAAATTTACTCTGAAAATGGGAATTCTTTCTTTTAAAAATAGAATTTTTGAATAATTAACAAAATTTTTTGAAAATAGTTTACTTTAAAAATAGAACATAATATGTCATAAAATTTTCCAAATTCGAAAATGAAGAAAATTACTTCCATAGAATTTTCAAAAATTTAAAAACAAAAAATTCAAGAATGATTTGAATTTATCTTATTTCTAAAAATAGAATAACAAAAAATTCATTAAAAATAGAAATTGTTATTAACTCAATTTTTATAACATTTTATAACAATAAATTACATGTACCAAAATATATAATAATATAATATTTCATACCACAAATAAATTACGTTCAAAATTATATAAAATATTTTTCAAGTGTTATATTAGTTAAAAAATCAATAAATAATTAAATATCTATATTTCTTTAAAAAGTAATAAATATCAAACACATTATAGTTTATTACTCATAACTATAATTATTATTAATTATGATAGTTATGTATTTGAGATATTA
>NW_001859456.1:0-870 GCF_000209125.1 Entamoeba dispar SAW760
GAATATTTGTTAAATTTACTAAGAGAAATGAATATTTGTTATAATAACTCTAAATGACTTAATAAACAACAAACAAAGGTAATAAAGAAAAACAACATAACAAAAAAACTAATGAAGAGATGACTAATATTCCTATAATTCCTAACTTAATAATAATTGATAAAAAGATATTTGGAAGATGAACAAAGTTTAATAGAACTAATGAAAGTGTGTAATGGAAAAATGAAAACAATAGATAAGATTGTTGAGTTAAATGAATATTTTCAAAGGTTGTTTGAAATGGAGAATAAATAATAATTGATTTTTCTATAAAATATTTTCTAAGAGCAATATTTAAAACAAATAAAGTGGCAATAAATGTAATGATAAATATATCAATATTTAATGTTAATCTTTTCATTTTCAAAGACATTAACACTAATTCCACTCCAATGATTTGCCAATTTAACATAAATCCAATACTTATTTGGTGAAGAATAGAATAATAATTGACAATAACAAAACAAGTACTGAGAAGAATAATATTAAATACTATTATTTTATCACGTTCAATTAAATATGGTTTAAGTGTTGAATTTTCTTGTTGATTAATAATACTTTTATCTATTCTATTAATTATAGGACTAAATATAATCATTCCTATAACAAGAATTATTGGAATATAAATCAAAATTTTACCTTTTGAGTCAAGATTATGATATAATGTCTTATTATCATTTTTAATTTTTGTAAGAATAGCAATTATATTTCTTGTTTTCTCAATACACCATTCCATCTTGATATTATTATTTTCAAGATACTTTTCTAAGTTATTTAACAGAAAAGAATTAAAGAAAAAAGGAAAAGAAGAACTATTAATTATATCAAAAT
>NW_001859455.1:0-909 GCF_000209125.1 Entamoeba dispar SAW760
TTTCTTATGTCTTTTATATATCATATCTATATCTATATCTATATCATATCTATATCATTTATATAACTTATATCATTTATATAACTTATATCATTTATATAACTTATAACATTTATATAACTTATAACATTTATATAACTTATATATCCCTTTTTTTATCTTCCCAGTATTTTATGAATGTTATAGGGCTTGTGGCGCAATGGAAACGCATCAGACTACGAATCTGGGGATTGCAGGTTCGATCCCTGCCAAGCTCGTCTTTTTATTGACTAGATTACTTTACTTTAATCCCTTTCAACTTCTATA
Source organism: Entamoeba dispar SAW760 (assembly GCF_000209125.1). NCBI lineage: Eukaryota > Evosea > Mastigamoebida > Endamoebidae > Entamoeba > Entamoeba dispar. Next base: position 307 of record NW_001859455.1, read on the forward strand.
ACCTTTATATTCTATTATATATATATTTCTTTATTTATATATATATATATATTTCTTTATTTATTTATTTATATATATCTTTATTTATATATCTATGTATGTATTTATTTCTATATTCCTTTATTTCTATATTTCTATATTTCTATATTCCTTTATTCCTTTATTCCTTTATTTAAAAAAAAACTCTCTATATAAAAACAAAAAGGTAGATTACCTGACGTTCCCATCTGTGTGAACATAATGGTACTGATCAGGCTCTAAGCATCTTTACTTCCGTGTTCGGATGGGAACGGGTGTATCCTACTTGATATGAACCTACCGTTATCCTACTTACTTATGACTATGACTATCATATATTTTCTTATATTATTATATTATTATATGACTATGTACTTTTATTATTATTCCTAGTCTGTTTATTTTATATCTTATCTTTCTTATGTCTTTTATATATCATATCTATATCTATATCTATATCATATCTATATCATTTATATAACTTATATCATTTATATAACTTATATCATTTATATAACTTATAACATTTATATAACTTATAACATTTATATAACTTATATATCCTTTTTTTCTTCCAGTATTTAT
>NW_001859454.1:0-978 GCF_000209125.1 Entamoeba dispar SAW760
AACGAGTACCACAAAAGGTATTCATTCATATTGACAATAGGACGGTGGCCATGGAAGTCGGAAACCGCTAAGGAATGTGTAACAACTCACCTATCGAATGAATGAGTCCTGAAAATGGATGGCATTATAATTTCTTAACTGATACTCGACCGTTAAAATGAAGACATTTTAACGAGTAAGGAAACGAAATGGCGTAAGGACAACAAAAGTAGTAAAGATTTAAAGTAATTTAGATTGAAACTGTCCTTAGTGCAGATCTTGGTGGTAGTAGCAAATACTAAGAAGAGGAAAAAAACATCTTAGAACTGAAGAGGAGAAAGGTTCCTAAACAACATTACTTGGATTAGGGTGAATCGATCCTAAATTACAGATGGAAATCCTTAAGAAATATATAAGTGACATATAGTCAATATAAGGATTGAAAGGGAATAAGATTAATAGTTCTTAATCAAGAGAATTAATGATTAAATCTTAGAAATAAGATTAAATCGAATAAAATGGTAACATATCATGAACTTTAAAATGGAGTGTGAAAATCTACGGAAGAGTTCTCTTTTCTTCTTAACAAAAGTAAACTCCACTGAAATGAATCAATCAGAGAAGTGGAATTTATTGGCTTTGTAAGAAATTCAACATATGATTGAATTGTGGTATTTTTGCAGTCTTCATAAAAATTAAAGGGAATCTTAGCATAAAGCTAATTAAAGAATTCTTTTGCTCGTACTAATAACCGCAACAGGTCTCCAAGAAGCAAAATCTTTAGTTAAATAGAATAACGCAGGTAAGGGAAGTCGGCAACATAGCTCTGTAAGTTAGCAAGAAAGAGTAGCTCTGGTGATTTCCTTGTAAAAGATTAAAATCGAATCAGACTTTAAAGGTTAGGGAATCCGACTGTTTAAAAAAACATAGCATCTGATAAATCTAAAAGTCATACAGAATGTGATTCTGCCAGTGCTCTGATGTCAAGTATGAATTACT
>NW_001859453.1:0-979 GCF_000209125.1 Entamoeba dispar SAW760
AGAAATAAATTTAATAATTTTAATGAATATAGGATGAAAAAAAGAATTGATAATACATTTTAAAATAAGTTTTATATAAATTTAAATAGAAATTACGGTTAAGTCTCAGCAAATCGTTTCATTCAATACCCGAGAGTATTGATTAAGAAACTCTAAAGCTTACAACACCGATTTCTGATGCCATCGTCTATAAGCAACAGTTATGCTTTGAATTTTGTTAACTCAGTATTCACTACCCTTTTGATAGAGTAATACACGAGATAATAAATACAACGTATATAATTTTCAATTGTACTAAAGTAACAAGAAAAAGACAAAGTATTCATCTAGACGAAATTCTGGCTTGAGAGGCTTTCAGCCATTATTTCAACACGTGTTAGATTCTCAACACTATTTGATCAAATAATTGAATAATCCAGTGGCGTGACACAACGGTTCCTCTCGTACTGAGTTGTGCTACTATCTAAATACTTTGAAGATCTACCGAAACGGTAGGGTAAAACTAACCTGTCTCACGACGGTCTAAACCCAGCTCACGTTCCCTATTAAATGGTGAACAATCATACCTTTTTTCAATTCTGCTTGAAATGGATAGGAAGAGCCGACATCGAAGGATCAAAAAGCAACGTCGCTATGAGCGCTTGGCTGCCACAAGCCAGTTATCCCTGTGGTAACTTTTCTGACACCCCAAGCCTTATTATTAAAGGATTAACTAGAAATCACCTTACGGTCTCACACATCAGATAAATCTAATATGTTTTAAATTTTTTCTAGTTAAAAATCTTAGGGATCGTTAGGCCATCATTTCAGAGTTATTGATTGTACTGGAATCAATAATCAAATGAACTTATACCCTTATATTCTACATGAGTTTCTGTCCTCATTGAGTTCATCTTTGGACACCTGCGTTATCTTGTACAGATGTGCCGCCCAGCCAAACTCCCGTCTATCTTTTCATCGCTGTTTCACCGAAGTTTAT
>NW_001859452.1:0-906 GCF_000209125.1 Entamoeba dispar SAW760
TAGAAGTATCATTTTTTATAAATTTTTATTAATAAATCACTTGTTTAAAATTAATATCTGAACAACTTTTACCTTATAAATTTTTATACTTTCGTTGACATTTTTTGAGATATGAATGATTATTTTTATTAAAGACTATTAAAAAATTATTTAATATCTTTATATCTCATTCTTTAAATTAAATTCTGTTTAACAATTATCTTAATCTGTATTAGTTATTATTCATGATTTATTTATTTTATTTTATCTTCATTATGTATTTCTTTTTAATATTAATCATTATTTTTTTATATTAATATCTCAAAAAATGTCAACGAAAGTATAAAAAATTTATAAGGTAAAAGTTGTTCAGAATTGAATTCTAAACAACTCTTTATTTAATGATGTTGTAATGATAAATTGAACGATTTTATTCATCTTTTTAACGTTTGAATTGAAATAGTTTAAATAATAAAATAATATAGTTTTTTAATAGAAAAGATTTTTTGAAAAATGTTGATTTAAAAATAAATAACTTATACTTCATAAAATCTTGATTTAAAAAATGTTATTTCTACAATGAATAACAAAAAATAATCTATAAATAGAACACTATTATTTTAATAATTATTAATATCTCAAATGTACTGCGTCAAGAATTAATAATAACTATAACAATTACTAGTACACTAAAAGTTATTTGATATTTATTACTTTTTATAGAAAATGATTTAATTATCAATAATTAATAAATTATGTTAGAATGAATTGTTAAAAATTATTTTATCTATACTGCGTCAAGAATTAATAATAACTATAACAATTACTAGTACACTAAAAGTTATTTGATATTTATTACTTTTTATAGAAAATGATTTAATTATCAATAATTAATAAATTATGTTAGAATGAATTGTTAAAAATTAT
>NW_001859451.1:0-412 GCF_000209125.1 Entamoeba dispar SAW760
ATAAAGGTTATAGAAGTTGAAAGGGATTAAAGTAAAGTAATCTAGTCAATAAAAAGACGAGCTTGGCAGGGATCGAACCTGCAATCCCCAGATTCGTAGTCTGATGCGTTTCCATTGCGCCACAAGCCCTATAACATTCATAAAATACTGGGAAGATAAAAAAAGGGATATATAAGTTATATAAATGTTATAAGTTATATAAATGTTATAAGTTATATAAATGATATAAGTTATATAAATGATATAAGTTATATAAATGATATAGATATGATATAGATATAGATATAGATATGATATATAAAAGACATAAGAAAGATAAGATATAAAATAAACAGACTAGGAATAATAATAAAAGTACATAGTCATATAATAATATAATAATATAAGAAAATATATGATAGCATAGTCATAA
>NW_001859450.1:0-991 GCF_000209125.1 Entamoeba dispar SAW760
GTATTTATTTCTATATTCCTTTATTTCTATATTTCTATATTTCTATATTCCTTTATTCCTTTATTCCTTTATTTAAAAAAAAACTCTCTATATAAAAACAAAAAGGTAGATTACCTGACGTTCCCATCTGTGTGAACATAATGGTACTGATCAGGCTCTAAGCATCTTTACTTCCGTGTTCGGATGGGAACGGGTGTATCCTACTTGATATGAACCTACCGTTATCCTACTTACTTATGACTATGACTATCATATATTTTCTTATATTATTATATTATTATATGACTATGTACTTTTATTATTATTCCTAGTCTGTTTATTTTATATCTTATCTTTCTTATGTCTTTTATATATCATATCTATATCTATATCTATATCATATCTATATCATTTATATAACTTATATCATTTATATAACTTATATCATTTATATAACTTATAACATTTATATAACTTATAACATTTATATAACTTATATATCCCTTTTTTTATCTTCCCAGTATTTTATGAATGTTATAGGGCTTGTGGCGCAATGGAAACGCATCAGACTACGAATCTGGGGATTGCAGGTTCGATCCCTGCCAAGCTCGTCTTTTTATTGACTAGATTACTTTACTTTAATCCCTTTCAACTTCTATAACCTTTATATTCTATTATATATATATTTCTTTATTTATATATATATATATATTTCTTTATTTATTTATTTATATATATCTTTATTTATATATCTATGTATGTATTTATTTCTATATTCCTTTATTTCTATATTTCTATATTTCTATATTCCTTTATTCCTTTATTCCTTTATTTAAAAAAAAACTCTCTATATAAAAACAAAAAGGTAGATTACCTGACGTTCCCATCTGTGTGAACATAATGGTACTGATCAGGCTCTAAGCATCTTTACTTCCGTGTCGGATGAGAACGGGTGTATCCTACTTGATATGACCTACCGTTATCCTACTTACTTATGACTATGACTATCATA
>NW_001859449.1:0-1020 GCF_000209125.1 Entamoeba dispar SAW760
TCCTTCTTTACTTGTAGCTTCCTTAGCTCAGCTGGTAGCAGCGTTAGACTGAAGTTCTAAAGGTCGTTGGTTCGAACCCGACAGGAAGCATACGCTTTTTAGACTTTATATTACTTATTATATCCTAGATATATTAGATATACTACTTATACTACTTATACTATTTTTATTAATTTTTTTATCTTTATTATCTTTATTATCTTTATTATCTTTATTATCTTTATTATCTTTATTATCTTTACTACACCTTCCATCTTATCTTATGTATATAACTATATCACTATATTCCCTACCAACTTATTATTATATGTATATCTTATCATATGTATATATCACTATTCTTTAGTTACTTACTTATCTATATATATTTATATATAAACCTTTATCTATATCACTATCTATATCCTTTATCTATATATATATATATATATCTTTGTCTATATCACTTGATATATCATTATCTACTTTATTTATATCACTAACTATATCCTTTTGACCTTTTACTACTTTATAAACCTTTCTTAGTGTATCTATATACCTTTGACCTTTTACCAGTTTATAAAGGTTTCATGGTGTAGTTGGTTATCACATCATCTTGACGTGGTGAGGGTCCCCGGATCGAACCCGGGTGAAACCATTTTATACTTAAACTACTTCTTTAAACTTATTATATATATTTATTATGTATATCATCACTTTATATATCATATATTTCTTATTTATATATATATTTATATTTATACATCTATGTTTATATAAAACAAAAACTATACCTATAACTATAACTATAACTATAACTATATTCTTATCCTTTATATATGTTTATATATATATATATATGTATATGTTTATTTCTTTATTTGTATATATGTATATATGTATATATTATCTACTTCTTTATATGTTTATATGTTATTATGTTTATATGTTATTATGTTTATATGTTATTATGTTATTATGTTATTATATATATGTTATTATGTTATTATGTTATTATATATATGTTTATGTTATCTACTT
>NW_001859448.1:0-941 GCF_000209125.1 Entamoeba dispar SAW760
AGTAGAAGTATATATAATAATATAGATACATATATTTATATATATATAAGATGATATGAATAAATAAAGATAAACAGTTAAACAGTTAAACAGTTAAAGAAATAAACATATACATATACATATAAAGTTGTGTACTAATATAAAATGGTTCCACCCGGGTTTGAACCGGGGACCCTCACTACGTAAAAGTGATGTGATAACCAACTACACCATGAAACCAACGAACATAATAGTCAGAAAGACTGAAAAGGGTCATATAGGATATATAATAAATATAATAAATATAATATATATAATATATATAATATATATAATAAATATGATAAATATGTTATAAGTATAGTGTATATATATAAAATAATAAGAATAAAGTAAAAATATATAGAATAGATAATATATAATATATAATAAGTTTAAATAGATAATATAAAAAACAAAAAGGTAGATTACCTGACGTTCCCATCTGTGTGAACATAATGGTACTGATCAGGCTCTAAGCATCTTTACTTCCGTGTTCGGATGGGAACGGGTGTATCCTACTTGATATGAACCTACCGATGAAAGAATAAGAAATAGACTAAAGAGGTATAATTATAAAAAGGTATAATTATAAAGAGGTATAATTATAAAAAGGTATAATTATAAAAAAAAGGTAAATAAGGGATATATAATAATAAAGTATAAAGTATAAAGTATAAAGTATAAGTAATATACATACATAGATACATAGATACATAGAAAGGTTTAGATAGATAGATATATAGTCGTAGAAGTAGAAGTAGAAGTATATATAATAATATAGATACATATATATATATATATATAAGATGATATGGATAAATAAAGATAAACAGTTAAACAGTTAAACAGTTAAAGAAATAAACATATACATATACATATAAAGTTGTGGACTAATATAAAAATGGTTCCACCCGGGTTTG
>NW_001859447.1:0-796 GCF_000209125.1 Entamoeba dispar SAW760
GAGTGGTCCAAGGCGGCAGTTTAAGGTACTGTTCTTTTCGGAGGCGTGGGTTCGAACCCCACCTCTTGCATTTTACTATATTCTATCTTTATGTACCCTTTTATATCTATATATATGTCACTTATCACTTTATAACTTATGTTATATATTAAACTTTATCATTTCTACTTTTCTACTTTTCTACTTTATTCCTTTATATCTATATCTATATATATATTTATATATCTATATAACTTTATACCTTTATTATTTTATTATACCTTATCTTTTATTTATATTTATTCTTCCTTATATATATATATATTCCTTCTTTTATATATATTACACCTTTTATATATATTACACCTTTTATATATATATATTCCAACTTTTTATATTTATTTATTTCAACTTTTTATATATATATTACACCTTTTTTTTATATTATATATACCTCCATCCTTGGAAGGCCTCTTAGCATAGATGGCAGTGCGTTCCCCTAGTAAGGGAAAGGTCGTGGGTTCGATTCCCGCAGAGGCCTTACACTTTTTATGCCTCCTATAATCTATATGTTTACTTATATCTTATATCTTATATCTTATATCTTACATCTTACATCTTACATCTTAGTTCTTATCTTTATATCTATATATACATCTAGATACTTTTCTATTCTTATTTCTAGATCCTTTTCTATCTATATATTCATATATGTGTAAATGTTTAGATATCTATAACCTTTTATGTTCTATTATTCTTACTCTATCTTTATCCTATATAGACTTTCTATTTTATCTTTATATTATTCCTATAGTGT
>NW_001859446.1:0-942 GCF_000209125.1 Entamoeba dispar SAW760
TATTTGTGTTGGATGGTTCATTCAAAATTATCTCATTTAGTAAATGGAAAAGTAGATTATATAGTGATGTATTTTTTATTAGGTATTTGGTATTTTATGTACATGCTAGATCATTGTATTTTTGTAATAGATAATATTAAATTAACTATTACCATTCTAGTAGAAGTGTTTGTATTAGTACTTTTTTCTTTTTCTTTTTTAAATTCATCATTAATTGAATTTACTCATAAATATCACTCTAATTTACTACAATTTATTCGTCCATTTGTTTGTTGTTGTATTAGTGTTATTTGTTACATTCTTATTTTTATTGGTTATCAAATATCAAATGTTATGTTTGAAGTGTTATGGTTATGTTCAGTGTTTCTTCCAATTTTTATTTCTCTTTTATTATACCTATATCAAATCATTTGTTCAACTCATCGATTTATCCTTATTGTTTTATTCATTATTTCAACTGGAATTGCCTTAATAGGTATTGTAGTATTTTTTCTTTATGATAAAAACAAGTGTAATTGGTTATCTCCATATCTTGGATCAAATGAAATTATGATGACATGTATTATTTCATCAATGTGGTTATTCTTTCGTTTCTTTAAGAAACACAAAGAGGAATTAACAAATGGAAAAAAGATTGGTCAAATTGAATTTGAAGGAAAACTTGTTGATGTAGAACTTGAGGTGAAGTAATTATTTTATACTAGATAAAAAGTACATTCATTAACTCATTTCTTCACTATTTGTTTATGTTCTTTATTTTTATCTTAATAATTCTATTCATCAATTCAACTCTAATAATACTTTATTAATAAAAAATGAATGATTTAAAACTATAATCAAACATCTTTGTATTATTTATATTAATAAATATAATCCATCAATTATTATTTTCATTTTAAAATGATAAAAATTAAATATGAACATAAAATGAAAGATTTAACT
>NW_001859445.1:0-656 GCF_000209125.1 Entamoeba dispar SAW760
TATTCATGATTTATTTATTTTATTTTATCTTCATTATGTATTTCTTTTTAATATTAATCATTATTTTTTTATATTAATATCTCAAAAAATGTCAACGAAAGTATAAAAATTTATAAGGTAAAAGTTGTTCAGAATTGAATTCTAAACAACTCTTTATTTAATGATGTTGTAATGATAAATTGAACGATTTTATTCATCTTTTTAACGTTTGAATTGAAATAGTTTAAATAATAAAATAATATAGTTTTTTAATAGAAAAGATTTTTTGAAAAATGTTGATTTAAAAATAAATAACTTATACTTCATAAAATCTTGATTTAAAAAATGTTATTTCTACAATGAATAACAAAAAATAATCTATAAATAGAACACTATTATTTTAATAATTATTAATATCTCAAATGTACTGCGTCAAGAATTAATAACAACTGCATTTTTTAAGTGCATGATGTAAGGTAATAGATACCTAGTACTTTTTATTAAAATCAAAAAAGTGCACCTTTTTTCAATAAAATTGTTGAACTTGTATCTCATCTACAACCTCACCATTTCTGATAAAACTTTATTTTTTGGAGGTTCCATATAAAGTTACTAGATACCTAGTACTTTTTATTAAAATCAGACGCATTTAACTTCTTCGTCTAATTAGACAGAAA
>NW_001859444.1:0-755 GCF_000209125.1 Entamoeba dispar SAW760
GCCTTTCCGTTTGTGCCCCGGGTTCGATTCCCGGCGATGGAATTTTTTAGCATTAATATAAAGTATAAGTAGTAATAATATAAAGTATAAGTAGTAATAATATAAAGTATAAGTAGTAATAATATAAAGTATAAGTAGTAATAATATAAAGTAAAGGTAGTAATAATATAAAGTAGATAAAGTATAGGTAATAATAAATAGATAGTAATAAGAAAATAATAAATGAGGAAGTATATAAAGAATATAAATATAAACATATATACATATATACATATATACATATATACATATATACATAATAACATAATAACATAATAACATAATAACATAATAACATAATAACATAATAACATATATAGTCATATAGTATAATAGTCATATATAGAATAACATAAGATGATAGGATTAATAAGAATAAAGATATCGATACCGACCATAGCTCAGTTGGTAGAGCGGAGGACTGTAGTTGTAGAATAGAATTCCTTAGGTCACTGGTTCGAATCCGGTTGGTCGGATCAGTTTTTATACTAATACATAGGTAAAGAACTAATATACTAATACATAGGTGTACAAGTAATATACTAATAGATAAAATTTTTATACTAATAGTAATAGTAATAGTAATAGTAATAAATAGGAGTTTTATACTAATAGATAAGAATAGGTGTGAAAAGAAATAAATAAATATATATATATATATAAGGATGTATATAGGAAAGTACATAGACATTAATAATAATAAACATAAACATAAA
>NW_001859443.1:0-400 GCF_000209125.1 Entamoeba dispar SAW760
ACATTCAGAGCACTGGGCAGAAATCACATTCTGTAATGAACCTTTTAGATTTATCAGAATGCTATGTTTTTATTAAACAGTCGGATTCCCCTAACCTTTAAAGTTCTGATTCGATTTTAATCCTTTTACAAGGAAATCACCAGAGCTACTCTTTCTTGCTAACTTACAGAGCTATGTTGCCGACTTCCCTTACCTGCGTTATTCTATTTAACTAAAGATTTTGCTTCTTGGAGACCTGTTGCGGTTATTAGTACGAGCAAAAGAATTCTTTAATTAGCTTTATGCTAAGATTCCCTTTAATTTTTATGAAGACTGCAAAAATACCACAATTCCATCATATGTTGAATTTCTTACAAAGCCAATAAATTCCACTTCTCTGATTGATTCATTTCAGTGGAGT
>NW_001859442.1:0-825 GCF_000209125.1 Entamoeba dispar SAW760
AATTGTTAAACAGAATTTAATTTAAAGAATGAGATATAAAGATATTAAATAATTTTTTAATAGTCTTTAATAAAAATAATCATTCATATCTCAAAAAATGTCAACGAAAGTATAAAAATTTATAAGGTAAAAGTTGTTCAGAATTGAATTCTAAACAATTCATTTCTCATACATAATTATGTTAAATAAAATGATGAAATAATCATGAAAAAATTGTTAAAAAATGAGGTCTTCAGATTACCTCCAAGAACATTTTTTACCTTATAAGTTTTCATTAAAACAACCTTGTTACAGAGATATGATAAAATTGACTCAGTGACAAAAAATATTGACTCTACTCATCTATACGTCCTTCAATACTTTATCTACAAAACAATTATTTTATTTGATATATCAGTATTATAATTATTATTTTATATTATATGAAAAACGATGTATATTTAAGATAAGTCATTTTTTGTGTCTCAAAAAAATCATGATAGAAGTATCATTTTTTATAAATTTTTATTAATAAATCACTTGTTTAAAATTAATATCTGAACAACTTTTACCTTATAAATTTTTATACTTTCGTTGACATTTTTTGAGATATGAATGATTATTTTTATTAAAGACTATTAAAAAATTATTTAATATCTTTATATCTCATTCTTTAAATTAAATTCTGTTTAACAATTATCTTAATCTGTATTAGTTATTATTCATGATTTATTTATTTTATATTATCTTCATTATGTATTTCTTTTTAATATTAATCATTATTTTTTTATATTAATATCTCAAAAGGGGTCAACGAAAGTATAAAAATTTATAAGGTAAAAGTTG
>NW_001859441.1:0-588 GCF_000209125.1 Entamoeba dispar SAW760
TGTATTTCTTTTTAATATTAATCATTATTTTTTTATATTAATATCTCAAAAAATGTCAACGAAAGTATAAAAATTTATAAGGTAAAAGTTGTTCAGATATTAATTTTAAACAAGTGATTTATTAATAAAAATTTATAAAAAATGATACTTCTATCATGATTTTTTTGAGACACAAAAAATGACTTATCTTAAATATACATCGTTTTTCATATAATATAAAATAATAATTATAATACTGATATATCAAATAAAATAATTGTTTTGTAGATAAAGTATTGAAGGACGTATAGATGAGTAGAGTCAATATTTTTTGTCACTGAGTCAATTTTATCATATCTCTGTAACAAGGTTGTTTTAATGAAAACTTATAAGGTAAAAAATGTTCTTGGAGGTAATATGAAGACCTCATTTTTTAACAATTTTTTCATGATTATTTCATCATTTTATTTAACATAATTATGTATGAGAAATGAATTGTTTAGAATTCAATTCTGAACAACTTTTACCTTATAAATTTTTATACTTTCGTTGACATTTTTTGAGATATTAATATAAAAAAATAATGATTAATATTAAAAAGAAATACAT
>NW_001859440.1:0-606 GCF_000209125.1 Entamoeba dispar SAW760
TCTGAGATAATTTTTGACATGTTTCTGTCTAAATTAGACGAAAGAAGTTAAATGCGTCTGATTTTAATAAAAAGTACTAGGTATCTAGTAACTTTATATGGAACCTCCAAAAAATAAAGTTTTATCAGAAATGGTGAGGTTGTAGATGAGATACAAGTTCAACAATTTTATTGAAAAAAGGTGCACTTTTTTGATTTTAATAAAAAGTACTAGGTATCCAATATCGTTCTGTGGATCCTCCAAAAAATAAAGTTTTATCAGAAATGGTGAGGTTGTAGCAGAGATATTAATTCAACAATTTTATTGAAAAAAGGTGCACTTTTTATGATTTTAATATAAAGTACTAGGTATCCAATATCGTTCTGTGGATCCTCCAAAAAATAAAGTTTTATCAGAAATGGTGAGGTTGTAGCAGAGATATTAATTCAACAATTTTATTGAAAAAAGGTGCACTTTTTTGATTTTAATAAAAAGTACTAGGTATCCAATATCGTTCTGTGGATCCTCCAAAAAATAAAGTTTTATCAGAAATGGTGAGGTTGTAGCAGAGATATTAATTCAACAAATTTGTTGAAAAAAGGTGCACTTTTTTCAACAAATTTGTTG
>NW_001859439.1:0-926 GCF_000209125.1 Entamoeba dispar SAW760
ATTATTATTAATTATGATAGTTATGTATTTGAGATATTAACTTTTTTATCTAAACTAGATGAAAGAAGTTAAATAGTCGTCAATTTTAATAAAAAGTACTAAGTATTAATCACATTAATATGCACTCTACAAAAAGATAAAAATTATTAATTCTGGTCGCTTTCTATCTGAGATAATTTTTGACATGTTTCTGTCTAAATTAGATGAAAGAAGTTAAATGTCGTCAATTTTAATAAAAAGTACTAAGTATTAATCACATTAATATGCACTCTACAAAAAGATAAAAATTATTAATTCTGGTCGCTTTCTATCTGAGATAATTTTTGACATGTTTCTGTCTAAATTAGACGAAAGAAGTTAAATGCGTCTGATTTTAATAAAAAGTACTAGGTATCTAGTAACTTTATATGGAACCTCCAAAAAATAAAGTTTTATCAGAAATGGTGAGGTTGTAGATGAGATACAAGTTCAACAATTTTATTGAAAAAAGGTGCACTTTTTTGATTTTAATAAAAAGTACTAGGTATCCAATATCGTTCTGTGGATCCTCCAAAAAATAAAGTTTTATCAGAAATGGTGAGGTTGTAGCAGAGATATTAATTCAACAATTTTATTGAAAAAAGGTGCACTTTTTATGATTTTAATATAAAGTACTAGGTATCCAATATCGTTCTGTGGATCCTCCAAAAAATAAAGTTTTATCAGAAATGGTGAGGTTGTAGCAGAGATATTAATTCAACAATTTTATTGAAAAAAGGTGCACTTTTTTGATTTTAATAAAAAGTACTAGGTATCCAATATCGTTCTGTGGATCCTCCAAAAAATAAAGTTTTATCAGAAATGGTGAGGTTGTAGCAGAGATATTAATTCAACAAATTTGTTGAAAAAGGTGCACTTTTTTGATTTTAATAAAAAGTACTAGTATC
>NW_001859438.1:0-1005 GCF_000209125.1 Entamoeba dispar SAW760
AATGTATTATCTTACCTTAATAGCTTTTATCATTCCATTATTATTGGATTTTTACTTTTAATTCACAATTAAATACTAAGATTTCTCTTAATATTCTCGTTTATTAATAATCACTATAAATGAAATAATTCTCTTGCTCTTAATAATTTCCTATATTACAAATTTCAATACAATCTTATTAAATATACTACTTATATATCTAATCTTTTTATATTTTTATTTATAATACATTCTACTATTTTTCTTATAAATTATCCGTTCACATATTACTCTTTCAAGCTCTTTTCACTCTTTTTCCAAAGTTCTTTTAAGTTTTCCTTCACAGTACTTCTTTGCTATCAGTTTTCCTGTAATATTTAGACTTTGATGAATACTATCACCTTTTCGATTTATACTTCCAAATAAATTTACTCTTTTCTAAACTATATTCTTTTCAAAATATATTTAAATTGACGAGGCTTTCACTCTCTCTGGCTCAGCATTCGTTCTGAATTCAATCTAAATTATCTCTTTTAAATATAATTTTTCTTTTAGTTACACTCTGAATAATTTAAGACTAGCCTCACACATTGCTGTATTCTTCTAACCTTTTTACAATTATCCATTTTTATCAACTTGGTCTTTTTCTTTTTCATTCGCCATTACTTAAGAAATCATTGTTATTTTTTCTTCCTTCCCTTATTGATATGCTTAAGTTAAGGGAGTCCTCTTACGATACTCAAATCTTTATTTATTAACTCACTTATAGATATCTGGTTAAAGCTCTTTACTTCTTCTCTCTTTTACCCACTAGCTACTTCTCACTTCTACTAATATTTGCTTTTAATATACTCTTTTATTTTGGATATTGAATATCATATATACCTTGAAGTTCATAAGTATACTTTCAAGCATTCAAAGTTTGGATATTCACATTTTATTGTTCCTATCACTTATCGCAATTCATTGCGTTCTTCATCGCACAGGAACTAAACTATCCAAAGTAATATTTTATTATACTTTTTC
>NW_001859437.1:0-792 GCF_000209125.1 Entamoeba dispar SAW760
AAATTCACTATCATTTTTGCTACGCTTGAAATCTTTGCATTAGAATCGGTCCAGAAACACAATATTTTGAAATCGTGTAAAATGCTCTTACTTTTTATCAATTCACTTCTTTATTATTAACATCATTTGTTTATTTCTTAATTTCATTTTGTTTCATTTTTATTTCCATTTTCATCTACTTTAATCTCTAAATTTATTTTTATCTCACTTGCATTTCCTCATTCTCAATTTCCTCATTCTTAGATTCCTCATTCTCAAGTTCTTCTTTCTTTAAATCCTTCATTTTTCTTTTAACTCCCATCTTTCGTTTTTGTTTTCGTTTTTCTTTTCCCTGTTCTTTTTCCTTCCATCTTTCGTTGTCCTTATGTTAATCAATACAATTCAACATGTTTCTTTTATTTTCTTTAAAAACTGTTCAACTGTACTGACAGGCTTACTGCCATCATTCAATGTATTTTGAATGATACGTATTTTATCAGGTTTCATTTAACTATCAATATTTTTCTTTCATTTATACAACTTTTGTTAGTTATTTATTAGAAAAAACTATTGTTTTACTTCATAAATTTATTAATAACTTCAAAGTTTTTCTAAAATTAGATAACGACTCAGATTATCCATACAAACAATATAGAATTATTCTAAAAATAGAAAACGATTCAGATTATCCATACAAATAATTTATAAAATTTCTAAAAATAGAAAACGATTCAGATTATCCATACAAACATGTCGCCGAAAATGCCGAATATTTGTTGGTAACCACGTCATCCTTTCGGCAAATCGAGCTTT
>NW_001859436.1:0-732 GCF_000209125.1 Entamoeba dispar SAW760
AGATGTATAAAGGTTGATATAATGATAGTTATATTATAAAAACAGAAAATACATACATACATAAATAAATATATATATATAGGTTCATATAATAATAGTACTCAAATTGACAGTGTGGCCGAGTGGTCTAAGGCGATTGACTTGAAATCAATTATCCTCTGGATGCGTAGGTTCAAATCCTGCCACTGTCGTACTCTTTTTATAAAGAATATAAATAATATAGTAAAAAAGAAATATAATAAATAAAAATAAATATATATAAGAAAGGAATAATATATATTTTATTGTAACAAAAAATAGTATAATAAATAGTCATATATATACTTATAAAAAGAAATATTATAGTATAAAAAGTGAACTCTTCAACGGGGATTCGAACCCCGGTCTTTCACGTGACAGGCGAAGATACTAACCAGCTATACTATTGAAGACTTCTAATAAATTAGTATAAAAATGGGGGGAGTACTGTAAAGTAAGATAATTAAGTAATAAAGGAATAAAGGAATAAAGTAATAAAGGAATATAGGAATAAAGTAATAAAGGAATAAAGGAATAAAGTAATATAGGAATAAAGTAATAAAGGAATAAAGGAATAAAGTAATAAAGTAATAAAGTAAGATATTAAAGGTATATAAAGTATAAAGGATATGATATATGATATATAATATAAAGGATATAATATATATAATAAATAATATATATATATATATAATAGGTGTATAAAAAGTGTAA
>NW_001859435.1:0-815 GCF_000209125.1 Entamoeba dispar SAW760
CATATCAAGTAGGATACACCCGTTCCCATCCGAACACGGAAGTAAAGATGCTTAGAGCCTGATCAGTACCATTATGTTCACACAGATGGGAACGTCAGGTAATCTACCTTTTTGTTTTTATATAGAGAGTTTTTTTTTAAATAAAGGAATAAAGGAATAAAGGAATATAGAAATATAGAAATATAGAAATAAAGGAATATAGAAATAAATACATACATAGATATATAAATAAAGATATATATAAATAAATAAATAAAGAAATATATATATATATATAAATAAAGAAATATATATATAATAGAATATAAAGGTTATAGAAGTTGAAAGGGATTAAAGTAAAGTAATCTAGTCAATAAAAAGACGAGCTTGGCAGGGATCGAACCTGCAATCCCCAGATTCGTAGTCTGATGCGTTTCCATTGCGCCACAAGCCCTATAACATTCATAAAATACTGGGAAGATAAAAAAAGGGATATATAAGTTATATAAATGTTATAAGTTATATAAATGTTATAAGTTATATAAATGATATAAGTTATATAAATGATATAAGTTATATAAATGATATAGATATGATATAGATATAGATATAGATATGATATATAAAAGACATAAGAAAGATAAGATATAAAATAAACAGACTAGGAATAATAATAAAAGTACATAGTCATATAATAATATAATAATATAAGAAAATATATGATAGTCATAGTCATAAGTAAGTAGGATAACGGTAGGTTCATATCAAGTAGGATACACCCGTTCCCCTCCGAACACGGAAGTAAAGATGCTTAGAGCCTGATCAGTACCATTATG
>NW_001859434.1:0-208 GCF_000209125.1 Entamoeba dispar SAW760
GAGTCAATTTTATCATATCTCTGTAACAAGGTTGTTTTAATGAAAACTTATAAGGTAAAAAATGTTCTTGGAGGTAATCTGAAGACCTCATTTTTTAACAATTTTTTCATGATTATTTCATCATTTTATTTAACATAATTATGTATGAGAAATGAATTGTTTAAAATTCAATTCTGAACAACTTTTACCTTATAAATTTTTATACTTT
>NW_001859433.1:0-949 GCF_000209125.1 Entamoeba dispar SAW760
TATATCTATTATTATTATATCTATATATGTTTTATGTATCCTTCTTATTTTTATACTACTTTTTACCTTATACATCTTTATATCTCTCTATATTATTATATGACTATATGTTTATATCACTATATGACTATATGACTACTTTATTATATTATTATATGACTATATGACTACTTTATTATATTATTATATGACTATATGACTATATCTTTATATTCTTTCTATGACTATATCCCTTATACTACTTTTATATCCCTTATACTACTTTTATATCCCTTATACTACTTTTATATCCCTTATACTACTTTTATATCCCTTATACTACTTTTATATCCTTGGAAGGCCTCTTAGCATAGATGGCAGTGCGTTCCCCTAGTAAGGGAAAGGTCGTGGGTTCGATTCCCGCAGAGGCCTTGCCCTTTTTATCATGAGTGTGTATGTATATATGTATATATGTATATAAGTATATTTCTACCTTATATATCTATATATCTATATATCTATATCCTTATACCTTACTATATGTGTATGACTTCCTTATTCTATATCACTATCTACTTCTCTTTATTTATATACTTATATACTTATATACTTATATATCTATATATCTATATATCTATTATATATGCATCTTCCCTTATTCTTTTTTTTAGTACTTCTATGATGTTAAATGGTCTCGTGGCGCAGTGGAAACGCGTCTGCCTCCTAAGCAGAAGATCGTGGGTTCGATCCCCACCGGGATCGCTATATTCTATATTCCTTTTTATACTATTATACTATATATATTATTATTCTTATTATTATTTGTGTTCTTCTATATTCTTATTTATCTTTATTATATATCCTTTCTTCTTATACCCATATATATGTTATATTATATATCATCTTTTATTATCCCCTTATATCTATTATTATTATATCTATATATGTTTTATGTATCCTTCTTATTTTT
>NW_001859432.1:0-970 GCF_000209125.1 Entamoeba dispar SAW760
TGTTGTTGATATCTGAGTCGTATCTATTTAGAAAACTTGAGTATATAATTATGAGTAAACATAGTTTTCTATAATACTACAAAGTGTATAATGAAGAAAATATGATAGTAAATGAAACTGATAAATACGTATCATTCAAATACATTGAATGATGGCAGTAAGCCTGTCAGTACAGTTGAACAGTTTTAAAGAAAATAAAAGAAACATGTTGAATTGTATTGATTAACATAAGGACAACGAAAGATGGAAGGAAAAAGAACAGGGAAAAGAAAAACGAAAACAAAAACGAAAGATGGGAGTTAAAAGAAAAATGAAGGATTTAAAGAAAGAAGAACTTGAGAATGAGGAATCTAAGAATGAGGAAATTGAGAATGAGGAAATGCAAGTGAGATAAAAATAAATTTAGAGATTAAAGTAGATGAAAATGGAAATAAAAATGAAACAAAATGAAATTAAGAAATAAACAAATGATGTTAATAATAAAGAAGTGAATTGATAAAAAGTAAGAGCATTTTACACGATTTCAAAATATTGTGTTTCTGGACCGATTCTAATGCAAAGATTTCAAGCGTAGCAAAAATGATAGTGAATTTAGAAATTGAAAAATGAAGAAAGAATTAAGAAAGAATTGAATGAAGAAATGAAATTGATAAAAGTAAGAACATTTTACACGATTTCAAAATATTGTGTTTCTGGACCGATTCTAATGCAAAGATTTCAAGCGTAGCAAAAATGATAGTGAATTTAGAAAATTGAAAAATGAAGAAAGAATTAAGAAAGAATTGAATGAAGAAATGAAATTGATAAAAGTAAGAACATTTTACACGATTTCAAAATATTGTGTTTCTGGACCGATTCTAATGCAAAGATTTCAAGCGTAGCAAAAATGATGATGATTTTGGATGATCATGAACAATGGATAAAAAAAAGAAAAAAATAAAAAAGAAAAGAGAGAAAAAATGGAGGAGAA
>NW_001859431.1:0-949 GCF_000209125.1 Entamoeba dispar SAW760
AATAAGAAAATTTACTCTGAAAATGGGAATTCTTTCTTTTAAAAATAGAATTTTGAAATAATTAACAAAATTTTTTGAAAATAGTTTACTTTAAAAATAGAACATAATATGTCATAAAATTTTCCAAATTCGAAAATGAAGAAAATTACTTCCATAGAATTTTCAAAAATTTAAAAACAAAAAATTCAAGAATGATTTGAATTTATCTTATTTCTAAAAATAGAATAACAAAAAATTCATTAAAAATAGAAATTGTTATTAACTCAATTTTTATAACATTTTATAACAATAAATTACATGTACCAAAATATATAATAATATAATATTTCATACCACAAATAAATTACGTTCAAAATTATATAAAATATTTTTCAAGTGTTATATTAGTTAAAAAATCA
The DNA here is from genome assembly GCF_000209125.1 of Entamoeba dispar SAW760. Lineage (NCBI taxonomy): Eukaryota > Evosea > Mastigamoebida > Endamoebidae > Entamoeba > Entamoeba dispar. The sequence goes on from NW_001859431.1 coordinate 399, forward strand.
ATAAATAATTAAATATCTATATTTCTTTAAAAAGTAATAAATATCAAACACATTATAGTTTATTACTCATAACTATAATTATTATTAATTATGATAGTTATGTATTTGAGATATTAACTTTTTTATCTAAACTAGATGAAAGAAGTTAAATGTCGTCAATTTTAATAAAAAGTACTAAGTATTAATCACATTAATATGCACTCTACAAAAAGATAAAAATTATTAATTCTGGTCGCTTTCTATCTGAGATAATTTTTGACATGTTTCTGTCTAAATTAGATGAAAGAAGTTAAATGTCGTCAATTTTAATAAAAAGTACTAAGTATTAATCACATTAATATGCACTCTACAAAAAGATAAAAATTATTAATTCTGGTCGCTTTCTATCTGAGATAATTTTTGACATGTTTCTGTCTAAATTAGACGAAAGAAGTTAAATGCGTCTGATTTTAATAAAAAGTACTAGGTATCTAGTAACTTTATATGGAACCTCCAAAAAAATAAAGTTTTATCAGAAATGGTGAGGTTGTAGATGAGATACAAGTTCAACA
>NW_001859430.1:0-911 GCF_000209125.1 Entamoeba dispar SAW760
ATATAAAGAGAGATATAGCATTTACGTTTGTTTAAATAATAAATTATGAGAGAATAGCACAGTTTGTCAATAAAATAATAAATAAAATAAGTATTCATAATATTTAGGGAGAATAATATAAGAGATAAACAGAATAAGTAATCTCATAGAAGAGATTAATTAAAGAAATAAGAAATGATTATTAAAAGAATTTAATATAATCATAATAGATATATGTTGTTAAGAATGAAAGAATTTAAAGAAATAAATATAAGACTGAATATAAAGAAAATTGTACTTGATCTAACTATATAAAAGTAATTAGATGACAGAACAGATTTAAATAATATAAGTTTGTTTTTTAGTATAATTAGTAAATAAAAAAGAAGTCAAAAGTAGGAGAATAAAGAAAGGAAAAATGGATATAAATACAAAAGAGAAGTAAGAATAAAGAATCCTTCCTTTTAAAAAGGAAGAAGAATAAAATATCTGGTTGATCCTGCCAGTATTATATGCTGATGTTAAAGATTAAGCCATGCATGTGTAAGTATAAAGACCAAGTAGGATGAAACTGCGGACGGCTCATTATAACAGTAATAGTTTCTTTGGTTAGTAAAGTACAAGGATAGCTTTGTGAATGATAAAGATAATACTTGAGACGATCCAATTTGTATTAGTACAAAGTGGCCAATTTATGTAAGTAAATTGAGAAATGACATTCTAAGTGAGTTAGGATGCCACGACAATTGTAGAACACACAGTGTTTAACAAGTAACCAATGAGAATTTCTGATCTATCAATCAGTTGGTAGTATCGAGGACTACCAAGATTATAACGGATAACGAGGAATTGGGGTTCGACATCGGAGAGGGAGCTTTACAGATGGCTACCACTTCTAAGGAAGGCAGCATGCGCGTAAATTACCCACTTTC
>NW_001859429.1:0-542 GCF_000209125.1 Entamoeba dispar SAW760
GTATAAATGATGAAATAATCATGAAAAAATTGTTAAAAAATGAGGTCTTCAGATTACCTCCAAGAACATTTTTTACCTTATAAGTTTTCATTAAAACAACCTTGTTACAGAGATATGATAAAATTGACTCAGTGACAAAAAATATTGACTCTACTCATCTATACGTCCTTCAATACTTTATCTACAAAACAATTATTTTATTTGATATATCAGTATTATAATTATTATTTTATATTATATGAAAAACGATGTATATTTAAGATAAGTCATTTTTTGTGTCTCAAAAAAATCATGATAGAAGTATCATTTTTTATAAATTTTTATTAATAAATCACTTGTTTAAAATTAATATCTGAACAACTTTTACCTTATAAATTTTTATACTTTCGTTGACATTTTTTGAGATATGAATGATTATTTTTATTAAAGACTATTAAAAAATTATTTAATATCTTTATATCTCATTCTTTAAATTAAATTCTGTTTAACAATTATCTTAATCTGTATTAGTTATTATTCATGATTTATTTATTTTATTTTAT
>NW_001859428.1:0-975 GCF_000209125.1 Entamoeba dispar SAW760
AGTCTATAAATAATAAAAATAATAATAGTATATAAAGTATAGTGTATAAATAGAATAGTGTATAGTATATATAATATAAATAGGATAAGTATAATAGTATAGATAAAGGTGTATATATAATATAAGGATAAGTTATAGATAAAAAGACGAGCATAGCAGGGATCGAACCTGCAATCCTCAGATCCGAAGTCTGATGCGTTTCCATTGCGCCATATGCCCATTATCAGATAAGTACATAAGTACAGAGGTGGATGATATCTAGAACACATATATCAAAAGTAAAGATAATAAAAGGTAGTAAAGGTAGTAAAGGTAATAAAGGTAATAAAGTTAATAGGGATAGTAAGAATATAAGGAAAGGAAGTAGTAGTTACATAGTATAAAACACTATAAGTAGTATAAGTAGTATAAGATAGTATAAAATAGTATAAAATAGTATAGATAATATAAAAGAATAGAGTGTACACTAAAAGTATAATAAAAGGAATATATAAGTTTAATAGATGTAAAAATATAGTAATAGATGTCATATAGATGTACAAAAAGGTGGGAACGGTGAGTATCGAACTCACGACCTTAAGATTATGAGACTTACGCTCTACCAACTGAGCTACGTTCCCTATTCAAACAATAACATAGAATAAAAACAAAAATAGATATAATAATAGTGGAAACATATAATAATAGTGTATATCTATATTAATAGGTTATAGTGTATAAAGTATAGATATAATAATAGTCTATAAAGTATAAAGTATAAAATATAAAATATAAAGTATAAAATATAAAATATAAAGTATAAATATAATAATAGTCTATAGTCTATAGTCTATAAAGTATAAAGTATAAAGTATAGATAATAGAATAGTGTATAGTCTATAAATAATAAAATAATAATAGTATATAAAGTATAGTGTATAAATAGAATAGTGTATAGTATATATATATATAAATAGGATAAGTATATAGTATAGA
>NW_001859427.1:0-235 GCF_000209125.1 Entamoeba dispar SAW760
TTAATAATATTATAACTAGCTTCACTCAAATCTATTTCATTCATTTGTGAAAAGGATTTGAGTGAAGCTAGTTATAATATTATTAATACTGTTTTCACTGTTTCCTTTGATTCTGATTCATTTTCTCATATCTATGCTCGTGAAAATGTTATTTTCTCTGTTTTAGATAATGTTAAATTTATTGTTGATGCTACTGAAGAAAAATTAAATGAAAACGCTGAAGTTGCTATTCCAT
>NW_001859426.1:0-763 GCF_000209125.1 Entamoeba dispar SAW760
GGGGATCGAAGACGATCAGATACCGTCGTAGTCCTAACTATAAACGATGTCAACCAAGGATTGGATGAAATTCAGATGTACAAAGATGAAGAAACATTGTTTCTAAATCCAAGTATATCAATACTACCTTGTTCAGAACTTAAAGAGAAATCTTGAGTTTATGGACTTCAGGGGGAGTATGGTCACAAGGCTGAAACTTAAAGGAATTGACGGAAGGGCACACCAGGAGTGGAGCCTGCGGCTTAATTTGACTCAACACGGGAAAACTTACCAAGACCGAACAGTAGAAGGAATGACAGATTAAGAGTTCTTTCATGATTTATTGGGTAGTGGTGCATGGCCGTTCTTAGTTGGTGGAGTGATTTTGTCAGGTTAATTCCGGTAACGAACGAGACTGAAACCTATTAATTAGTTTTCTGCCTATAAGACAGAAATGTTCGCAAGAACAGGTGCGTAAGTACCACTTCTTAAAGGGACACATTTCAATTGTCCTATTTTAATTGTTAGTTATCTAATTTCGATTAGAACTCTTTTAACGTGGGAAAAAGAAAAAGGAAGCATTCAGCAATAACAGGTCTGTGATGCCCTTAGACATCTTGGGCCGCACGCGCGCTACAATGGAGTTACTAGAGAGCATTTTATCATTTACACCTTATTTATTAGGCTATGTCTAATAGGTAGGGATAGTAAGTGGTGTACCGAGATTGAAATAGTTAAGGAAAACTCAAAAGAACGTACATGACAGGGATAAATGATTGGAATT
>NW_001859425.1:0-735 GCF_000209125.1 Entamoeba dispar SAW760
GAAGGACGTATAGATGAGTAGAGTCAATATTTTTTGTCACTGAGTCAATTTTATCATATCTCTGTAACAAGGTTGTTTTAATGAAAACTTATAAGGTAAAAAATGTTCTTGGAGGTAATCTGAAGACCTCATTTTTTAACAATTTTTTCATGATTATTTCATCATTTTATTTAACATAATTATGTATGAGAAATGAATTGTTTAGAATTCAATTCTGAACAACTTTTACCTTATAAATTTTTATACTTTCGTTGACATTTTTTGAGATATTAATATAAAAAAATAATGATTAATATTAAAAAGAAATACATAATGAAGATAAAATAAAATAAATAAATCATGAATAATAACTAATACAGATTAAGATAATTGTTAAACAGAATTTAATTTAAAGAATGAGATATAAAGATATTAAATAATTTTTTAATAGTCTTTAATAAAAATAATCATTCATATCTCAAAAAATGTCAACGAAAGTATAAAAATTTATAAGGTAAAAGTTGTTCAGATATTAATTTTAAACAAGTGATTTATTAATAAAAATTTATAAAAAATGATACTTCTATCATGATTTTTTTGAGACACAAAAAATGACTTATCTTAAATATACATCGTTTTTCATATAATATAAAATAATAATTATAATACTGATATATCAAATAAAATAATTGTTTTGTAGATAAAGTATTGAAGGACGTATAAATGAGTAGAGTCAATATTTTTTGTCACTGAGTC
>NW_001859424.1:0-936 GCF_000209125.1 Entamoeba dispar SAW760
AGTACTTTTTATTAAAATCAGACGCATTTAACTTCTTTCGTCTATTTAGACAGAAACATGTCAAAAATTATCTCAGATAGAAAGCGACCAGAATTAATAATTTTTATCTTTTTGTAGAGTGCATATTAATGTGATTAATACTTAGTACTTTTTATTAAAATTGACGACATTTAACTTCTTTCATTTGGTTTAGATAAAAATAGAATAAATTAATATCTCAAATACATGACGATCACAATTAATAATTTTTATCTTTTTGCAGAGTGCTTTTGAAGATAATTGATATATAGTACTTTATATTAAAATCATAAAAAGTGCACCTTTTTTCAACAAATTTGTTGAATTAATATCTCTGCTACAACCTCACCATTTCTGATAAAACTTTATTTTTTGGAGGATCCACAGAACGATATTGGATACCTAGTACTTTTTATTAAAATCAAAAAAGTGCACCTTTTTTCAATAAAATTGTTGAATTAATATCTCTGCTACAACCTCACCATTTCTGATAAAACTTTATTTTTTGGAGGATCCACAGAACGATATTGGATACCTAGTACTTTATATTAAAATCAAAAAAGTGCACCTTTTTTCAACAAATTTGTTGAATTAATATCTCTGCTACAACCTCACCATTTCTGATAAAACTTTATTTTTTGGAGGATCCACAGAACGATATTGGATACCTAGTACTTTATATTAAAATCATAAAAAGTGCACCTTTTTTCAATAAAATTGTTGAATTAATATCTCTGCTACAACCTCACCATTTCTGATAAAACTTTATTTTTTGGAGGATCCACAGAACGATATTGGATACCTAGTACTTTTTATTAAAATCAAAAAGTGCACCTTTTTTCAACAATTTGTTGATTTATATCTCTGCTACACCTCACATTTCTGATAAAACTTTATTTTTGGAGGATCCACAGAACG
>NW_001859423.1:0-959 GCF_000209125.1 Entamoeba dispar SAW760
CATTCAAAAAAAAATGAAAAATCTAAAAACAAAAAGAGAGAAAAAATTGAGGATGAAAATTGACCAAAAAATGTCTCATTTTTCACGAAATTCAAGTATGTTAATCTACTACCCAGTGTGATACACATACTTGAATTTCGTGAAGAATTATGACATCTTGGTGGAAACCCATGTCAATAAAAAAAAGAGAAAAAAAATGAAGAATAGGGTTAATAGGGTTAAATAGAAAAGAGAAAAAAAATTAGAAAAAATAAAAAAATGGTGAAAAAAGAACTAAGAACTGAAATAATATCATTCTAAGGAGACATACAGGATGAACAACAAATTAAAAAATAAGAGAGACTAATATACTAAGAAATATTAAGAGACTATTAGACTAATATACTAAGAGAATATTAAAAGATTACTAAGAGACTACTAGACTAATACGCTAAGAGATATTAAGAGACTATTAGACTAATACATAGGTGAGAATGTTAATGTTTGTATTATTTAATTTATAACAATATACTAACCAAATAGATTATTAGACTAAGAGATTTAAAAGACTACTAGACTATTATAAGATATTAAAAGACTACTAGACTACACAAGATATTAAAAGACTATTAATGTTTGTATTATTTAAACACAAAGAGATTATTAATGTTTGTATTATTTAATTTATAATTCTATACTAACCAAATAGATGAATAACTATGTATAATATAATAGTTTTGGGTCTCAAAAAACCCACGAGAAACAAAACTATTTTGAGTAGTATTTAATTATGTTAAGCATTCTTAAAATAAATTATAAACATATTTACAGCTTCATTAAATAAAACCATAAACATACATTACCATAAAAGCATTAAGAGAATAAGGATGATTAATAATAATTAATGCTACTATATAATGAGAGGATATAAAGAGAGATATAGCATTTACGTTTGTTTAATATAATTATGAGAGATAGCA
>NW_001859422.1:0-663 GCF_000209125.1 Entamoeba dispar SAW760
TCTTTGGACACCTGCGTTATCTTGTAACAGATGTGCCGCCCCAGCCAAACTCCCCGTCTATCTTTTTCAATCGCCTGTTTCAACCGAAGTTTTAATGTTTTTAAATTAATGGAAAATCCATTTTAACATTTAACGAAATGAGTGAAATAGTATTTCTAGTGGTGGTATTACACGTTTGACAAAGTCTCCCACCTAGCCTATACCAAAAAATCGATTTCACATGATAAATTAGAGTCAAGCTCAACAGGGTCTTCTTTCCCCGCCGTTCCAATCAAGCCCGTTCCCTTGACTGTGGTTTCACTAGATTGCAGATAGGGACAGTGGGAATCACGGTGATCCATTCATGCGCGTCACTAATTAGATGACGAGGCATTTGGCTACCTTAAGAGAGTCATAGTTACTCCCGCCGTTAACCCGCGCTTAAGTAAATTTCATTACCTTGACATTCAGAGCACTGGGCAGAAATCACATTCTGTAATGAACCTTTTAGATTTATCAGAATGCTATGTTTTTATTAAACAGTCGGATTCCCCTAACCTTTAAAGTTCTGATTCGATTTTAATCCTTTTACAAGGAAATCACCAGAGCTACTCTTTCTTGCTAACTTACAGAGCTATGTTGCCGACTTCCCTTACCTGCGTTATTCTATTTAACTAAAGTTTT
>NW_001859421.1:0-907 GCF_000209125.1 Entamoeba dispar SAW760
AAGTTTAATATAATGTATAAAGGTATAGTTATATACATAAAAAGTGGTCCCACCCAGATTCGAACTGGGTCTAAGAACCAAAATCTTATATGCTGCCCCTACACCATGGAACCGTTATGAATAGATGGGTAGGTGTAAGTAGTAAGTAGTAAAAGGATGTAAGAAGTAATAAGTAAGAAGTAATAAGTAAGAAGTAATAAGTAATAAGTAAGAAATGGAAGTAATGTAAGAAGTAATAAGTAAATAGTAATAAGTAGGAAATAGTAATAGTAAGAAGTGTATAGTAGATGTATAATAAAGTAATAAAAAGATATAAAGGTAAAAAGATGATAAATAATAACATAATAAATAGGGAAGATAATAAATATATATAAGCTAAGTGTAAAGATAGAAATAGGTAATAATAATATAAGGCGGCTTAGCTCAGTGGCAGAGCGTCTCTCTCGTAAAGAGAAGGTCATGGGTCCGATCCCCATAGTCGCCTTCTAGGTATTTTTTAAAGGGAATAAACATATATAAAAGGAATAAACATATATAAAAGGAATAAACATATAGACAGAGAGTGATAAAGAAGAATATATAGATAGATAATATATATATAATATATATAAATAATATATAGATACATAATATATATAATATATAGATACATAATATATATATATAATATATAGATAGTGATATATATATATACATACATACATAAGTGGTGATAAAAGTAGAATATAGTAGAATATATAACATAATATAAGATAGAAATATATATAGAAAGAGATAATAGTTAGAATATAAACATAGATAAAGTTCATAAGTTTAATATAATGGTATAAAGGTATAGTTATATACATAAAAAGTGGTCCCACCCAGATTCGAACTGGGGTCCTAAGAACCAAAATCTTATATGCTG
>NW_001859420.1:0-904 GCF_000209125.1 Entamoeba dispar SAW760
TATATATATTTTATTTCTTATTATTATTATTATTATGAGTAAACTTTTATTCTTATATCTATATCTATATCTATATCTATATCTATATCTATATCTATATCTATTCTTATTATTTTTTTTATCACTTTCTTTATTTATGTATAATAACTATCTATGTATATTATACACTTCCACTTATACACCTATACACCTATACACCTAACACCTATACACCTAACACCTATACACCTAACACCTATACACCTAACACCTATACACCTATGCTTATGTTAAAAACAACGACAACGGCAGGATTCGAACCTACGCCTCCAGAGGAGAAGTGATTTCTAGTCACACGCCTTAGACCACTCGGCCACGTTGTCTTTTAGTGTGCTTATATTATGTTTGAATTTTTAAATATCCTATTAACTTATATATTCTTTACGACTATTATTAACTTTATTATATATATATTAACTTTCCTACTTATATTACTTATATTGCTTATATTACTTATATTCACTATATTATATCTTTTCTTTTTATATTCTTCCCTTCTATATCTATATATATTATCTATATGTACCTACCTACCTACTACAACTTACTTCCTTCCTTCTTATTATTTATATAATATATTATCTATATGTACCTACCTACTACATACATACATACATACTTACTTACTTATTTTTATATTTATACACCCTCTATTCTTCTATCAGTTGCCTTCCTAGCTCAGTCGGTAGAGCGTGCGGCTTTTAACCGTAAGGTCGTGGGTTCGAGCCCCACGGGGGGCGTTTTTTATTCTATGTACGACAATATATATTATGTATTTATATTATTATTCTTAATTATTTTATATTTCTTACCTTATTATATTCTTATATATTTCTCTTATTATGTTCACCTGTATTTTTTTATA
>NW_001859419.1:0-653 GCF_000209125.1 Entamoeba dispar SAW760
ACGAAAGTATAAAAATTTATAAGGTAAAAGTTGTTCAGAATTGAATTCTAAACAATTCATTTCTCATACATAATTATGTTAAATAAAATGATGAAATAATCATGAAAAAATTGTTAAAAAATGAGGTCTTCAGATTACCTCCAAGAACATTTTTTCCCTTATAAGTTTTCATTAAAACAACCTTGTTACAGAGATATGATAAAATTGACTCAGTGACAAAAAATATTGACTCTACTCATCTATACGTCCTTCAATACTTTATCTACAAAACAATTATTTTATTTGATATATCAGTATTATAATTATTATTTTATATTATATGAAAAACGATGTATATTTAAGATAAGTCATTTTTTGTGTCTCAAAAAAATCATGATAGAAGTATCATTTTTTATAAATTTTTATTAATAAATCACTTGTTTAAAATTAATATCTGAACAACTTTTACCTTATAAATTTTTATACTTTCGTTGACATTTTTTGAGATATGAATGATTATTTTTATTAAAGACTATTAAAAAATTATTTAATATCTTTATATCTCATTCTTTAAATTAAATTCTGTTTAACAATTATCTTAATCTGTATTAGTTATTATTCATGATTTATTTATTTTATTTTATCTTCATTATGTATTTCTTTTTAATATTAAT
>NW_001859418.1:0-732 GCF_000209125.1 Entamoeba dispar SAW760
AAAGGTAGATTACCTGACGTTCCCGTCTGTGTGAACATAATGGTACTGATCAGGCTCTAAGCATCTTTACTTCCGTGTTCGGATGGGAACGGGTGTATCCTACTTGATATGAACCTACCGTTATCCTACTTACTTATGACTATGACTATCATATATTTTCTTATATTATTATATTATTATATGACTATGTACTTTTATTATTATTCCTAGTCTGTTTATTTTATATCTTATCTTTCTTATGTCTTTTATATATCATATCTATATCTATATCTATATCATATCTATATCATTTATATAACTTATATCATTTATATAACTTATATCATTTATATAACTTATAACATTTATATAACTTATAACATTTATATAACTTATATATCCCTTTTTTTATCTTCCCAGTATTTTATGAATGTTATAGGGCTTGTGGCGCAATGGAAACGCATCAGACTACGAATCTGGGGATTGCAGGTTCGATCCCTGCCAAGCTCGTCTTTTTATTGACTAGATTACTTTACTTTAATCCCTTTCAACTTCTATAACCTTTATATTCTATTATATATATATTTCTTTATTTATATATATATATATATTTCTTTATTTATTTATTTATATATATCTTTATTTATATATCTATGTATGTATTTATTTCTATATTCCTTTATTTCTATATTTCTATATTTCTATATTCCTTTATTCCTTTATTCCTTTATTTAAAAGAAAACTCTCTATATA
>NW_001859417.1:0-946 GCF_000209125.1 Entamoeba dispar SAW760
TTTTATATTATATATACCTCCATCCTTGGAAGGCCTCTTAGCATAGATGGCAGTGCGTTCCCCTAGTAAGGGAAAGGTCGTGGGTTCGATTCCCGCATAGGCCTTACACTTTTTATGCCTCCTATAATCTATATGTTTACTTATATCTTATATCTTATATCTTATATCTTACATCTTACATCTTACATCTTAGTTCTTATCTTTATATCTATATATACATCTAGATACTTTTCTATTCTTATTTCTAGATCCTTTTCTATCTATATATTCATATATGTGTAAATGTTTAGATATCTATAACCTTTTATGTTCTATTATTCTTACTCTATCTTTATCCTATATAGACTTTCTATTTTATCTTTATATTATTCCTATAGTGTTACCCTATTCTATTCTTATATTCTTATAGAGTTATACCTTTATATGACTATATGACTATAGTGTTATAGTGTTATACCTTTATACCTTTATACTATTCTATTCCTCTTATACCTTTATACCTATATAGAGTTATACCTTTATACCTTTATACCTTTATACCTTTATAGTGTTTTTATTCTTTGATTTTATTATATGACAACCAGCAAGAGTGGCCGAGTGGTCCAAGGCGGCAGTTTAAGGTACTGTTCTCTTCGGAGGCGTGGGTTCGAACCCCACCTCTTGCATTTTACTATATTCTATCTTTATGTACCCTTTTATATCTATATATATGTCACTTATCACTTTATAACTTATGTTATATATTAAACTTTATCATTTCTACTTTTCTACTTTTCTACTTTATTCCTTTATATCTATATCTATATATATATTTATATATCTATATAACTTTATACCTTTATTATTTTATTATACCTTATCTTTTATTTATATTTATTCTTCCTTATATATATATATATTCCTTCTTTTATATATATTACACCTTTTATATATATTACACCTTTTA
>NW_001859416.1:0-1083 GCF_000209125.1 Entamoeba dispar SAW760
TATATATGACTATAGATGCCATACTTTCTTATTATCTTACTATCATACTATCATACTATCATACTATCATACTATCATACTATCTTACTATCTTACTATATGTATCCTCTACTTATACACTAGATATACTATATCTTACTTTATCTATACTTTATGGATACTATATGTATAAAAAGTGAGGGCTAGAGGGATTGAACCACTGACCGGCTGATCTGGAGTCAGCTGCTCTGCCACTGAGCTAAGCCCCTTTCATCTATATTTAATCTATACTATATTCTTTTTATGTACTTCCCTTATATATTATATATTATATATTATTATATTTATTATATATATTATATGTATATATTCTACTTTATATATTATATATTATATCCTTTATATTCTATATTCTATTTTATATTCATGACTTATACTTATACTTATACTTATATCCTTTATTATTATATTCCTTTATTACTATATTCCTTTTATACTTTATTCCTTTTATACTTTATTCCTTTTATACTTTATTCCTTTTATACTTTATTCCTTTATTACTATATTACTATATTCTTTTTATACTTTATTCCTTTATTACTTTATTACTTTATTCCTTTTATACAAATACTCTCATGTATGTATATGTATAATATGTATAATATGTATAATATGTATAATATGTATGTATTTCTTTAAAAACAATGCTCTCAGCAGGTTTCGAACCTGCGACCCTGGCGTTATTAGCACCATGCTCTACCGACTGAGCTATGAGAGCTTACTATAACTACTTTATCATATAATCTGTTTACATATTATGTTTATATTATATATATTTCTTTCTATTTATATTATCTATATATTATTATATGTTTATATGTTTATATGTTTATATGACTATACTATTCTATTCTTTAACTATTCCGACTAACTTATTCACTCTTTTATATAACCTTTTATAACTTAAACTTACTTCTTTATTTTTTTTATATGTTATATATATATATTTTATTTATTTTATATCTTATATCCTTTTATATCTTTTATATCACTTTCCAGTGTTTATATGACTATTTATTGTTCTATATATGACTATAGATGCCA